>NC_039364.1:185170349-185277848 GCF_003573695.1 Papaver somniferum | reverse complement strand
AAAAAAAAAAAAAAAAAAACTGCAAGAAAAAAAGCTACATAGATAAGCCTAGGAATGTGTTAGTGGCATGGACATCATGAGTACACGATTCCGATTGTCCACCAAAATTCTTCAACGAGACAGCGCTCCTCATGTGAGGAATAATTGCAACCCTTGTTTCCCACGGTAGTGCCCCCCAAATTTCCGTCCAAGTTCTGGTGAGTGTATTGTAACGCAATAAACACCTATTCTGCCAAAATAAGAGTTCCTTGTTATTTATAAAGGCTATCGGGTTATGAGTCGGCCATTCATCCTCTTTAAAGAAAATGCTTATCTCATAATTCCAATTCCATTTCCCGCCAGGTTCCCATGTATGAATATTTTCTTTGGAAATGAGATCCCAAAAATCTATCCGGGGCCGATCAATTCCCTCATGGATGTAGTAAAATAAAATGCGAATTCCGAACATGACCATCCCAAGTAATGGGTAAGTATTTATCCAAAATTCACTATCAGGAATATGATGCGGGGGTGGAAAATGTTGATGGAACGTCTCGGTGTCCAAATTGAAAGATATTATTCCAATATCTTGCTGACAACAGTCTATCCAAAAAATACAACCGTGTGCTTACACACCTGAACTCCGAAAAGTATAAGGAATCTCCCATGCTATGTTCCTCCATCCCCTCTTGTCTCCTAAAGTGTGTATTTGGACTTTACCATCCATGTGAATTCGAACTACCTTGTACTCATTGGTATGTTGACAGTATCCGAAACCCCCAATTACGTTGTATCGTGGATACCACGAAAGTACTTGATCCGTTGCAATTGGGATGCATAGTTGTGGCAGATGAAGGTGGTCACCAGTTTCTAGATTCATAATATATAAAGGATCTTGTATGACGTGGTGTGAAACATAAAAACAAACCAGACCATTGCAAGATCCAACTATTGGGTGCAACATAGTCCAATCATCATGGGTTCCATCATTCGGGGCATCATGATTGTTGGCTGTTACGATCGGGATGAAATGTTCCTCTTTATAAAAGAGTTGGGTAACTTTATCCTTTCCCCATTCTTGGTGTGACACCAAAAAGGAATCGAATTCTTTTGTCCCCAAGGATAGTATTCCATTCTTTGCATACACATTTGCTTGCTAAAACGATTTCCGTAGTTTGGAGGCTCTGAAGTATCTCGGTAGTTAATTCCGGCAACATATCCATCACTATTATACTGATGAAAGATTATAAATAAAAAAAATTTACAAGATTTTAGGATTTTCTTATTGTGAATGCTACAAGCAAATACGAGTATAAAGCTTATATATATATATAGATATCCAATATACCTGTTGCGAATGGTCGCGTCAGTCTAGGACGTTTTTGGATCATCTCGTCAATTTCATATCAACAATCCCTCTTAATACTCTATGTTAGTTTTTTTCTATGCTTGGTGTAATTTGAAAACTCTAATTTTTTAGGTTTTCCATCATTATCTTAAATCACGATTCTTTGGTATTTACACCGAATATTTCAATTTCCATATTACTAAAAAATGAGATATTGTAGCAGTATAATGAGATATGGAATGAGTATTTTCATGTTTATCTAATTTCCTTTTTAATCTAATATATACATTCCGAACATAACAAACTAAAATAGATCATGATCTCTTAGGAAATACCGCCTAACTCGGATGTTAATTTGATGAGAAAGTCGAGGATGTGGTTTATCGTCTCCTTCATCAGGTCCATGTTCCTGGTACGGACCTCTAGGATTTGAGCCAACTCTGCCAAAGTCGGGACCCTCTGCCTTCCATGCCGCCAGGTGTAACATGAGGAATGTTGCCGTTTGAAATATTCTGATCTGAATTAGTTGAATTAGTCCTAAGACCAACCATCTTGTGAGATTGTTAGATTGCAACCAAGAGATTAATCTCCCACTGTGGTCGCCAATCTGTAGATGGGGAAAAACGATTTGCTGGTTTTTAAGGAATTGAGGAGACGACCGTACGGAGGAGACTCCTCAAACCGAGCGAAATGTTAAACCTCACACAGATGCACCGCTGCAAAGGGGGTGCTTTAGATTTGAGAGATCAATCTGTAGTACTCCGGCCTAAATCAAGACAATGACCGTTCCATAGTAAATTCGGTCACAAGAGAGGATGGGTTGATCTGTAGGAGGGAAGCTGAGAAATGTATGGAATCGATGGTAATCAAAGATTGTGGGCGTGTGAATTCCGAATACGATAAGCTCTGAGTGATTGAAATTGCTCAATTGAGAGTGGTTGCTCAATTGATGAGTTGATGATCTCGTGTTGTCGATGAGACGTGAGATTGATGATGCTGATGATGATTCAATCATGATTCAGAGACTTATTTATATTGCTGGAATTGTAGACACCATGATTCCATGAAGTGTGACAGTTGATAGAATCAAGGAGTGGGGAAGTGGATATCGTGTTTGAAACCAGTTGCTCAACGTGTGGAGACTTGGTCGATTTTCCACCCACTACCTCGTGAATTCCTTCAACTGATTGCACGAATTGCTCACATTCCATCGTGTGTTTGAACACACGTGCCATAGACCGCCAGACCAAAACCCTAAGTGATATCCCCCCAAGTGACACGATTGACGTCTCGTGGTTTGTTAGTCAATTAATGACTTCGTGGTTTGATGGGACGATGAGTCCATGTAGTCGTTGAGTTGAACACGATGTTCTGAAACTCGTGAATTGAACATGTCATGAGACAGAGGCATAGTTCTTACGATGAAGTGAGCAATTATTGCTCATTCGATGGATCGTTGAATATTGATTGTTGAACCAATATTCCTTGGTTTGAACAAATATTTATCATCTGAGCAAGTGTTGCTCATGTGATGAATTGTTGAATATTTGGTCGTCTGAGCATGTGTTGCTCGTCTGATGGATTATTGGCAACGTGCCAAAAATATTAATTAGAATACTGGTCGTTGAACCGAGCATAATTAATAAAATTAATGACCATGAAGTCGTCATAAAATTATTAAGGTTAGAATCTGGAATGATGATCCTTGGATTCAGAAACCCTAATTTGATCAATTAATGATCAATTCATGGTTCGTCAGAATTTCAACCATGGGACGAAGGAGGGAACGACTACATAGGACCGTGGATCAACCATGTAGTGTCCATATAATCACGTGAGCAAATACGAAGTACTCCTGAAGAGTTGACGATTTGTTGGTGGAAGAATGATTAAATGCTGGCTTAATCATTTATTCAAAATGCTCGCCTGAGCCTTAGGTGAGAAAACCTAATTAATTATGACGAGGCGAGGGACCGACCATGGAGTCATGAAACCGGCCCTGGGTTGTCCCGTGACCGCCTGACGATCACTTCATGAAAATCCAAAGTGTTTGGGAGAGTTTTGGACCTAATACGAGCAATTGTGCAAATTAGGTCAAAACTGTGAAAATTGATGGGACCGGCTTCCGTGAGCCAAAGAGCCAATCTTGGTCGGTCAAGATAGCGTGCTCGTGTCCTCAAGGCTTCCGCGTCTCAGTCCTGAGAATTTTGATATTTTCTGGCGTGCAATTGAGCATCCATTCGAGAAAATATGCCAAAATTAGGGTTTCGACGAAACTGAGGAAAACACCATGAGATGATGAAAAATAATTATAAAATAAGGAATGAGGAGGCATGGGACCGTCGTGGTCAAGGCATGGTCGGCCGGTCGTGACCACGGTCCCGTGATGCCTTTTCCTTAATTTTATCATTTTATGAAAAATTCATGAATTTTGAGAAATTTGATGAATTTTTGGAGTTTTCATGAATTGAAGGAGTTTTCATGAGTTCAAGGAAACAAAAGATATTAAAATAAGAAAACAAGGGCATGTGGGACCGTGGAAGGCATGGCCGTCCGGCTAGGGCCCGGTCCCACAAGTTTCCCTAATTTTATAATGATTTTATGAAAAATTCATGAATTTTGAGAAATTTGATGAATTTAGGGAGTTTCCATGAATTGAAGGAGTTTTCATGAGTTCAAGGAAGCAAGAATACTAAAATAATAAAAAACAAGGGCGTGTGGGACCGTGGAAGGCATGGTCGGCCGTCTAGGGCCCGGTCCCATGAGTTTTCCTATTTTTTTAATATTTTTAGGTATTTTGATGATTTGAGGGAATTTTTCCTAATTTGAGAGAAATACCATGAAATCAAGGAGTTTGATGAATTCAAGGAAAACTAATAATAAAATAATAAAACAAAGGGGCGTATGGGACCGACTAGGGCATGGCCGGCCGGCCAAGGCCCTGTCCCACAAGTTTTCATAATTTATTTTATTTTATTATTATTTGATGATTTGTGCAAAATACCATGAAATCAAGGAGTTTTCATGAAATTAGAGAAATAATAATAATAATAATAATAATAATAATAATAATAAAATAATAATAATAATAAGGAACTGTGGGTGTGGGGCCGGTTGGGACCAAGGCATGGCCGGTTGGCCAATTGTCACGCCCCACACTCCTTTCCTTAATTTTATATTATTTTTTATGGATTTATGGAAGTACCATGAAACCTAGGAGTTTCCTCAAGACGAAGGAGATTTGATAAAATGAGAGAATTTTCATCAAATCATGGAAAATAATAAAAATGCATTAAAAATATAAAACCGGCGTGGGATTGACCACGACACGGTCGGTCTTGTGTCCGTGCTCCCAGCACCCTGGTCAATATTTTAATTATTTATTATTTCTTCTCTATTTTGCATAGGTTCGTCGTTTCGTTATATTTTTGAAATACTCGTTCGTGCGATGACTGTTAGTGTATCAACGTTGAATACACCTTCACCATTTGAATCGGGGCTTACTTAGAGGTAGCTCAGACGCCCGGTTGTTGATTATTTATTACTAATTGTGCAATTCAGTGGAGAATAATTCACAAAACTGAGTAATAAGATGTTTATTATTAATTCATAGTATTAGCTGAGGATTCGACTACGAATTCAGAATAATAAAGTGAGCATTACCAATCCATGGGATCATAGATTCGACCATAGAATCAGAGTAATTAAGGTTCATCTATTACCATTTATGAGACCAGTTGTGGATTCGATCATGAAATCTGAGTAATGAGATAATATAGTTATTGCTATTCTATGAGATCAAGCTGTGGATTCGATCATATAATCAGAACAATTGTTATTGTCATTCCATAGGACCAGCCGTGGATTCGACCATGGAATAGGAGCGATTGTAGTTAGGAATAATTAAATTTGTGGCTCTATACTAGCAGAGCAAGATGTCTAGGAGAATTAATCATCCCGATATGAGCTTGTCGGTAAGTCATATCCTTTATATAGTCAGGGTAAACTCGTTGTTTGTTCCTGAAGACGTTATCGCTCTATACTAGCAGAGCAAGCTGTCCAGGAGCCGTCCATCACGTGATGCTATATAGAAATAATCACTGAAAGTATTCAGTATTCCTGAGATATGCCGTTGTCCGGTCGTGAGACTACATATCCACATGTACTCTGAGAGTAAGTACTCTCCGTTGAGAATTCGATGAGAGAGCCGTGTCTCAATGCTCGCGTCTGATTGCTGAATCAGAGCTTCGTGTAATTATGAGTTTACAATTTTAGCCTTTGTCGAAAATCCACCATCTACATTAAGTCCCATGCTTACTGAGGAAAGCTGTGTTCCTCAATCAGCATTAAATGATGATTTTCCAGTCATAAATAATAATACCAGTGATTGAACTTAGTCATAAGTTGAGACGTTACCGGATTTAGAAAGCATGAGCAAACCACGACTTGATGAAAGCTTCAATGTCATGATTGGAGCCTCGTTTGATGAGCATAAATTGGTGTTGAACCGCTGGTTTGGACGACGAGTCC
The DNA here is from genome assembly GCF_003573695.1 of Papaver somniferum. Taxonomy (NCBI): domain Eukaryota; kingdom Viridiplantae; phylum Streptophyta; class Magnoliopsida; order Ranunculales; family Papaveraceae; genus Papaver; species Papaver somniferum. The sequence goes on along the minus strand of NC_039364.1, from coordinate 185,271,991 downwards.
GTGGTCGGTTAGGATTCTCGGGTCGGGCCCAATAAGGAAATCCTTATAAAATTAGGTTTTGGAAATAAAATTGATATAAAAGGGATTAATCCTTTTTTTTTCCACGACTAGTTCTCCACCGGCTCAGCACCTTCACGCCAGCAGCAGGAGAAGACCGCCGGGATCAGCGCCGCCGCCAGTCGCCGCTGTCCGTCTCCGCCGGCCAAATTCCGGCCGATCAGGTACGTGTTTTTTTTTTTTTTGCTGATGTTTATGATCCTCACGAGTTGTTCATGTTTTGATCATGATGAAGTTATATACATGTGTGCATATTAGTGTGAGTTTTATGAAAAACCCTCGTTTTTGAAAATGTATGTTCGTTCGATCGTTAGTTTTGAAAACTAACTATAATCCCTGATTTAGGAGAGATTTTTTTTTAATATGAACCTAGGTCCAGTGATAAAACTTAGTGTATGAGCTTTCATGTCTGCCCCGGTTTTATCATAAAAGGAGTGAATTTTCATGAAATCGGAATAATCCTTCGTTTTAAAGACAAATAACTATGACACGAAGGAAAATATGTATGATGAACATGTGTCCAGTGATAAAATTTTTCTTATGAGCTTTCATGTAAATACAAAACTTTATCATATGTATGAGATGTGAGCTTTCACAATATTTTTTGAAATAAACCTTCGTTTTAAAGACAAAGAACGACGATACGAAGGAAAAATAATTATATATATATATATATATATATATATGTAGCAGTGACATATATTGTGTAAAATATGATGGTATATTTTATTTGCATGAATTTTTTTTCATCAGATAAAATTCTTAGAGAATTTATATATGCAAGTTGCATTAATTGCTGTTTTTTCGAAAAATCAGAAACGTGGGTTTTGAGGAACCTTCGAAGATAGACAATATATTTATGATGAAATATTTTATTGTTGTAAACTTCACAGGTCAGTTGTGTGAATGTTCACATTATGAAAATTGTGTCCGTGATTTTATGAAAAATCAGTTTTGAAATTAATAAAGTTTCGTTCGTTTTTTGCAGTTTTCGAAGAGACAAACAATTTTGAGGTGTTAACTCTGGTATTACTATCATTATTGTTAGTGGAAGTATAAAAGGTAAGAGTTAAGAGTTACCATTTTTGCTGATGTTGGTTTGTTTACATAGTAGTAATCTTTGATCTTCCGGTTCCAGAAAATGTCGACCAACAGTAACAACAATTATGATTACTGGTATTCCTCTTCTTCCTCTGACTCTTTTGATGAGGATTCCGACGCTCCTGTAGAAAAATCGAAGGCTAGGGTTACCCAGGAAGGGGCAAAGACTAATGTTCCTTTGGGTAAGCGAAGAGTCTCTTTTGCTGAACTCGAAAAGAAAAGAGCTGAAGACAAAAAGGAGGATGCCCGTCAACGTGAAAAATATCGCATCCGGCGTAAGAGACAAAGGGTTGAGGAGAAGCGTCAATTCTTGGATGGGGTGCCTTCTGATTCTGATGATGATACTTCTGAAGGAGAGATCACATGGGAACCATCCGAGCGTTACATTAAGCCTAATCGATATGAAAGAGAACATCAGAGGACGATGAAGAAAATTGAAGCTGAAGCTGCGGAAAAAGATAATTCGGATTCAGATGATGATGTTATCTTCCGTCCACCGGACTTAACCAATGATCCTGATAGTGACTCTGAAGAAGATGATTCCGAGAAGGGCAGTGACGATGAAGTTGACAATTCAGATGAGTCTGACGAGTAGTTTTACTTCCATCTTCTTGTAGATGGTAGAGCGTTCATTTTTTAGTCTTCATATTGGATATCTTTCTTTTGACTGTTTAAAGACTTTACTTCAATTATACTTTTCTTCTGAATGATGAACATTTTTTTTAATCGTCGATTTCCTCTTATCCATGACATGGACCAATGTCCATATATCCAAATTCATCATGACTTGTCGATTTCACGATAAGTACCATAACACGGATGAGAATTCATGACGTGTACAAGGCCGCGTGGCCCATCCTTTGACCGTGATGTTCAGTCCCTAGTGTGTTATTTTCCTCCACGTCTTTGGTATCGATCCTTGAAGCCTAGGGTTTCATTGAAACTCGTAATTGAGTTGACTGTATGACTATCTCCTCATATATATATCTTCAAGACTCCAAATCTATGATCCACGCAAATATTTCTTCCATTCCTGAGTTAGCTTCATCGTGCAGAGAATTTTTGATCATACCCTCTTGCCGCCATGTCGAGCAATAGCATTTCTTCTCAAGATGATCTTCAGTCGAAGCGTGAAATAGCATCGTCTATCTCAGTAAGTTGTGCACTTCTTCTTCTTATACTTTATTGTCTCCGTTCAATCGAGATTGTTGATCACAAGAGAATGATTTGTAGTAGGACTGTAAGAAGAATGCTACTCCTCATAATGCAAGGCCTAAGCGGACTGTTAGAGATCCTGTCTGGTATGGATTGGCTCGTGCTGAAGCTGGATCGTCTGTAAGTAAACCTATGACTCTTGAGATTATACTGAGTCCCGGGATTAACACTCCTTCGTTTCATCGTAGGCGGATGTCCGTGTCGTCGTCGATGCTAGACGAAGAAAGAGTGGAAAGTCTGTGACCGTGGTTGAGGTTGAGGAAAGCAGTAACCAGGCATGTGAAGATTCGATAGGATCCGTGGAGACCGGAGATGGTGTCCATGCTCGTGAATACCCAACCGCTGGACTTTTATTCGAAGCCCCATTGATTAATACCTTCCTAGACAATGAAATGGTCGGCGGATTCGTGGTTCCCAAATGTCATGCATCTCTATACACGAAGATCTGGAAGAAGTATGATCACATTGCCACCACATAAGTGTGGAAAGGTTTTCTTCCAACCCTTTTAACCACGGTAGCGGGTTATTTCCGATCATCGAGGAAATGAATCAGATGCACTTGCGAGACGTCAAAAACCATGAGCTGCACCAATGTGATGAAATGATCTCGAATTGTGAGATATTGCAATTCAATGTAAGCTGGCTCCGTCGTCGTCTTGAGATAATCAAGGTTCATAAAGCAGCAGAGGCTGCTGATGCAATTTCCATGAATGCATCTTTACTGGATGAGGAGAGGATACTGGCTCTGGAGTCGGCAAGGGTTGAGAAAGCAGTTGAAGACTTGAAGGCAAAGACCAAGATTTTTCAGAAGAAGCTTGACGAGGCTTCTTATAGGGATTATCCTTTGCTAGATGGTTTGCTCTGAGTGAGCATTTGTGGTTGTTTTTTTTTTTTTTGAGTAAATCTGAGTTTCTAGTTAGGTGAAACAGTTGATCATGGTATGAAGGAATTTTGCTCATTTATGAAATGTTTAATGAACAAAGGAGCATTCGTACGCTCTTTGGAGGAATGAAATTACATTTTTGAAAATGCTTGAAATGGTGAAGAGGTAGTTTGTTTCATGGATCAAGCATAATAAGCTTTCAGCCATTTGCCATTGATGATGTTTCCCTCCTTTCCTCCATTGATTGCTAAAATTTTGTAGTATCCGCTAGACACTGCTTTGATAACAACATATGTCCCTTCCCATTTAGGAGATAACTTAGAAGCGGACATGTCTTGTTGAATGTGCTTTGCCGTCTTTAATACCAAATCTCCTACTTGAAATGTTTGAGGTCTTACCATTTTGTTGTAGGCTCTGGAGATCCTCTGTTTGTAAGCTTCCACATATTTTTCCACCTTGGTCCTCCTTGATTCCACCATATCTGGCTCAGCGATTCTTTATTTGGATATTTCGGCCTCATCCAATTGTACACCACTGGACGCTGCAATCCTGGCTGAGGGAACTTTGATTTCTGCTGGAAGTATGGCATCGGCTCCATAGACAAGGGAATATGGCGAAGTACCGATCGAGATCCTTGGTGCAGTTCTGTAAGCCCATAGATCCATGGGTAATTGCTCATGCCATGATCAAGGATTGTCATGAATCGTCCGACTGATAATCCTGACCAAAGTCTTGTTGGTACTTTCTGCTTGACCATTTCCTTGTGGATAGTAAGGCGTGGAGAAGATTTGTTTGATCCAATATTTATTGAGCAGCTTATCAACATCTTGATTGGAAAAAGGAGTTCCGTTATCTGTGATGATATGCTTAGGAACTCCGAATCTGCATATTATGTGCTCTTTGATGAAGGCGGCAATCGTAACTCCAGTGGTGCTTCGAAGAGGAATAGCTTCAACCCACTTGGTGAAGTACTCTGTCGCAGTGATGATGTATTCATGTTGTTTTGAAGATGCTGGATTGATCTTCCCAATGATATCTAGTCCCCAGCTGTAGAAAGGCCACAGACTATTCACAGAATTCAATGGGAGACAAGGAGTGTGGATGAGATTACCATGAGTTTGGCATTGGTGACACCTCTGAACGTGTGCGGCTGCATCATCTTCCATGATTGGCCAATAATATTTCTCATGAATTTGAAGAAATAGTTTCTTCTTTCCTTGATGTTCTCCATCATGTACTTCCTTTAGGATTGTAGGGATTTCATGTTCGGCTAAGCACCTTAGTAAATTTTCACCAAAGCTTTTGCGGTATAAGATCCCATCGAGATGGACAAATCTCTTAGCTTTCTGAATGAGTTTGACTGCTTGCTTCTTTTCCAGTGGTAGTTTGTTGTCCCAGAGGTATTTGATGTAAGGCTCCCTCCAGTCCCCAGTGTGGTGGATCGTCAAAACCTCCAAGTGATGAGGAGGTGTTTGGCAATCAGGACAAGATCCTTGTAAAGCTCTCGATTGAGTCTCCATGGATGGCCAGTAGTACCCCATTCTTTGAAGCTTTCTGTAAAGTGTTACCACTAACGTTTTCCCACAGACTTCCTCATATATGCGCTTGAGATGTTCTTCCGCTTCGTCGCTCCCAAGACATCGTGATAGAGATCCATCAGGGTTTCGATAGTATAGCCCTCCATGAAGCAACAAGTAGTTTTTCAATTCCTTGAGGCTGACTTGGCCTTCAGAAATAGAGCTTCTCAATTCATGAATGATGGGTGCTCGCCAATCGTTCGCTGGAATGTATTCGATCTGAGTGAGCCAAGTTGATGATACCGTACGTCTCTGTACGGTGATTATTTTCTGTGCTCCTTCGAATCGCAGCTTGGAGGCGAGAGTTGTTAGGCAATCAACATGCCTGTTGTTAGTCCGTCCAGTATGGACGATTGTTGCGTCAGCAAAATAGGTCAACAGTCGCTGAGCTTCGGTTCTGAATGGAGCAGGTGTGATTTCTTTGAGAGAATACGTTCCATTCATCTGGTTGACCAATAATTTTGAATCTCCCCTTATCTCGAGGTGTGTTGCTCCTGCTTGCTTGGCCAAGGATAATCCTAATAGGAGGGCTTCATATTCCGCTGAGTTGTTGGTGCAGTGGAAATCCAACTTGAACGAATGTGAGAAAACTTCACCAGATGGAGACACCAACACTATTCCCGCTCCTCCGGTGTCACTACTAGGGGTGGAAGATCCATCAAAGTATAGAATCCATGTTTCTTCCTTGCTGACCAAGATGTCTAGGAATTCGCCGGGTACTTCTTCATGTAGTGTAGTTGTGTCTTCCCCTGGAAAAGCGGCGAGCAAGTCTGCGACCGCTTGACCTTTGATGGCTTTAGGTGGCGTGCAAGATATGTCAAATTCTGACATCTGGAGTAGCCACTTCGCTGGTCTTCCTATCAAGGCTGGCTTTGATAGTAAGAACTTTATGGGATCAGCTTTGGAGATGAGTACGACCATGTTAGATAGTAAGTAATGTCTGAATTTATGGATTGCATGTACCAATGCCAGGCATGCCCTTTCGGACTTTGGGTATCGGAGTTGAGCATCTCTCATTGTGCGACTGAAGTAGTAAATCGTTCGTTCGACGCCTTCGTCATCTTCCTGAGCGAGGAGTGCGCCGATGGCGACGTCACTGGAGGCTGTGTAAAGAATCAGAGCTCGTACCTGCACTGGAGACCTCATGACGGCCGGTGACAATAATATCTGTTGTATTTTATGGAAAGCTTCTTGTTGAACAGTTGTCCAGGTGAAGCTTGCTCCTTTCTTCAGCAGAGGCGTGAACGAAGCAATGAGTTGAGCTAATCCAGGAATGAAGCGTCGAATATAATTTACCTTGCCCATAAATCTCTGTAGTTCCTTCACGGTACGTGGAGGAGGCATGGTGGTAATAGCTTTTTCCTTGTCGGGGTCGACTTTGATCCCTTCAGCCGTGACCAGGAATCCTAAGAATTTTCTGGAAGAAACTCCGAATGCGCACTTTAAAGGATTCATTTTTAATTTGTATTCTCTGCACCTTTCAAACACCTGCCTTAGAACTTCGATATGAGATGCTCGAGTCTTTGATTTTAACACCACATCATTAACATAGTCTTCTACTTGCTTGTGCATCATGTCATGGAATATGGCAGTCATGGCTCGTTGATAGGTGGCACCAGCATTCTTTAATCCAAAGGGCATCACGGTGTAGTAAAAATTCCCAATGGGAGTAAGGAACGCAGTCTTGTTGGCGTCATGTTCATACATCTTGACCTGGTTGTACCCACTATAGCCGTCCAGGAATGAGAACATACCGTGACCGCTGGTTGCATCGACGAGCATTTCAATGTTGGGTAGAGGAAAATCATCCTTCGGACAACATTTATTCAAGTTCCTGAAGTCGACACAACATCTGATTTGACCATTTTTCTTCTTAACAGGTACCACATTTGCTAGCCACGTTGGATGAAGAATAGGTTTGATGAACCTTGCTGCCAACAGTTTCTGGATTTCGACCTTGATTTGCTCCTCGACTTCGTGTCTAAATTTTCTGGGCGGTTGTTTGACAGCTTTGGAACCAGGGACGATGTGCAGGTGATGGGTGACGAGTTTGTCATCCAGACCCGACATTTCTTCGTACGTCCAGGCGAAGACATCTTGATATTCTTTTAATAATTTCACCAGATCGGTCCGCTCCTCTGGTGATAGCGCTGAACTGATCAGGATTGGCCTTGGATCGTTTTCAACCCCAATGTTGATTGTTTCAAGATCGTCAGTGGTATAGTCAGTGTCGTCCTGTAGTTGTCGTGGGGCATCTTGGACTTCTTCAAGTGATTGCTCACTCTGACATGATTCTTCATGGTGGGGAGACTTTTCATCATTCTCCCCGATTAATTGCTAATATTTTCGTCGGCGATAAATGACTCTCCCTTCTACGTCTCGATCGGTCGTGAAGTTTGTCCCTGGAGTTGAGACTTGATCATTATGGCGTCTAGTCGGTGTAGTAGGTGACTTGATCACTTTATCAGCTGAGGATGACGGATCGTCATCAGCCTTCTCGATAGTCTTCCAGGTTGAAAGTGGAGTACTGTGAATCCTTCTTGGAGGTTCCGGGATGCCTTTTTGAGATTCAAGGAACTCAGTATCATAGACGGGAGCATAAGGAGATGATGAAGCCGGAATGCGAACGATCTTGTTGTCGAGCAGGGCCTTCATGCATTGATGGTATGTTGAAGGAACCACCTTATTATCATGGAGCCATGGGCGTCCCAGTATTATATGGTAGTCAGGTTCTTGCTCGATCACATGAAACTTCGCTTTCGATCGAATCGACCCCACCCTCAAATCTATGTATGTATATCCATATGTATGGATTTAACTTCCTTCAAATCCTGTCATTGGGATGGGATAGCGAACGATTTTACCTTGTGGGAACCTGGCCATCCTGAGAGTCTTCATGGTGACAATGTTGGTAGAAGCACCGATGTCAACAAGAGCTCTTCTAAATTCGGTGCCTTTGATGAAACCAATGACATACAATGCTCGATTGTGTCCTTCATCCGTCATGCGATCTTCTTCTCCAAAAGAGATGTTGTCGATCGAATGCTCAGGCACTAGGGAGACTTCTACAACTGATGGTGTTGGTGGCGTTATTTGCACGCTGGATGATATCTGGTTGAGTGCTGAAAATGTGTCTGTGCGCTGATCCCTGAAGAAGTGCAGGAATTCACATAGATTTTCGATCAAATGTGTGACCTCTTGTTCCACCGGCTGCTCGTATGTGGTGAAGCTGTTGATTCGAGGGTCAGATGATGCTTCAGTCCCCGGTGTTGAAACTTCTGGAGCGGAGGTACCGCCTAACTCGGATGTTAACTTGATGAGAAAGTCGAGGATGTGGTTTATCGTCTCCTTCATCAGGTCCATGTTCCTGGTACGTACCTCTAGGATTTGAGCCAACTCTGCCAAAGTCGGGACCCTCTGCCTTCCATGCCGCCAGGTGTAACATGAGGAATGTTGCTGTTTGAAATATTCTGATCTGAATTAGTTGAATTAGTCCTAAGACCAACCATCTTGTGAGATTGTTAGATTGCAACCGAGAGATTAATCTCCCACCGTGGTCGCCAATCTGTAGATGGGAAAAAACGATTTGCTGGTTTGTAAGGAATTGAGGAGATGACCGTACGGAGGAGACTCCTCAAACCGAGCAAAATGTTAAACCTCACACAGATGCACCGCTGCAAAGTGGGTGCTTTAGATTCGAGAGATCAATCTGTAGTACTCCGGCCTAAATCAAGACAATGACCGTTCCAGAGTAAATTCGGTCACAAGAGAGGATGGGTTGATCTGTAGGAGGGAAGCTGAGAAATGTGTGGAATCGATGGTAATCAAAGATTGTGGGCGTGTGAATTCCGAATACGATAAGCTCTGAGTGATTGAAATTTCTCAATTGAGAGTGGTTGCTCAATTGATGAGTTGATGATCTCGTGTTGTCGATGAGACGTGAGATTGATGATGCTGATGATGATTCAATCATGATTCAGAGACTTATTTATATTGCTGGAATTGTAGACACCATGATTCCATGAAGTGTGACAGTTGATAGAATCAAGGAGTGGGGAAGTGGATATCGTGTTTGAAACCAGTTGCTCAACGTGTGGAGACTTGGTCGATTTTCCACCCACTACCTCGTGAATTCCTTCAACTGATTGCACGACTTGCTCACATTTCATCGTGTGTTTGAACACACGTGCCATAGACCGCCAGACCAAAACCCTAAGTGATATCCCCCCAAGTGACACGATTGACGTCTCGTGGTTTGTTAGTCAATTAATGACTTCGTGGTTTGATGGGACGATGAGTCCATGTAGTCGTTGAGTTGAACACGATGTTCTGAAACTCGTGAATTGAACATGTCATGAGACAGAGGCATAGTTCTTACGATGAAGTGAGCAATTATTGCTCATTCGATGGATCGTTGAATATTGATTGTTGAACCAATATTCCTTGGTTTGAACAAATATTTATCATCTGAGCAAGTGTTGCTCATGTGATGAATTGTTGAATATTTGGTCGTCTGAGCATGTGTTGCTCGTCTGATGGATTATTGGCAGCGTGCCAAAAATATTAATTAGAATACTGGTCGTTGAACCGAGCATAATTAATAAAATTAATGACCATGAAGTCGTCATAAAATTATTAAGGTTAGAATCTGGAATGATGATCCTTGGATTCAGAAACCCTAATATGATCAATTAATGATCAATTCATGGTTCGTCAGAATTTCAACCATGGGACGAAGGAGGGAGCGACTACATAGGACCGTGGATCAACCATGTAGTGTCCATATGCTCACGTGAGCAAATACGAAGTACTCCTGAAGAGTTGACGATTTGTTGGTGGAAGAATGATTAAATGCTGGCTTAATCATTTATTCAAAATGCTCGTCTGAGCCTTAGGTGAGAAAACCTAATTAATTATGACGAGGCGAGGGACCGACCATGGAGTCATGAAACCGGCCCTGGGTTGTCCCGTGACCGCCTGACGATCACTTCATGAAAATTCAAAGTGTTTGGGAGAGTTTTGGACCTAATACGAGCAATTGTGCAAATTAGGTCAAAACTGTGAAAATTGATGGGACCGGCTTCCGTGAGCCAAAGAGCCAATCTTGGTCGGTCAAGATAGCGTGCTCGTGTCCCCAAGGCTTCCGCGTCTCAGTCCTGAGAATTTTGATATTTTCTGGCGTGCAATTGAGCATCCATTCGAGAAAACATACCAAAATTAGGGTTTCGACGAAACTGAGGAAAACACCATGAGATGATGAAAAATAATTATAAAATAAGGAATGAGGAGGCATGGGACCGCCGTGGTCAAGGCATGGTCGGCCGGTCGTGACCACGGTCCCGTGATGCCTTTTCCTTAATTTTATCATTTTATGAAAAATTCATGAATTTTGAGAAATTTGATGAATTTTTGGAGTTTTCATGAATTGAAGGAGTTTTCATGAGTTCAAGGAAACAAAAGATATTAAAATAAGAAAACAAGGGCATGTGGGACCGTGGAAGGCATGGCCGTCCCGCTAGGGCCCGGTCCCACAAGTTTCCCTAATTTTATAATGATTTTATGAAAAATTCATGAATTTTGAGAAATTTGATGAATTTAGGGAGTTTCCATGAATTGAAGGAGTTTTCATGAGTTCAAGGAAGCAAAAATATTAAAATAATAAAAAACAAGGGCGTGTGGGACCGTGGAAGGCATGGTCTTCCGTCTAGGGCCCGGTCCCATGAGTTTTCCTGTTTTTTTAATATTTTTAGGTATTTTGATGATTTGAGGGAATTTTTCCTAATTTGAGAGAAATACCATGAAATCAAGGAAATTAATAATAAAATAATAAAACAAAGGGGCGTGTGGGACCGACTAGGGCACGGCCGTCCGGCCAAGGCCCGGTCCCACAAGTTTTCATAATTTATTTTATTTTATTATTATTTGATGATTTGTGCAAAATACCATGAAATCAAGGAGTTTTTTCATGAAATTAGAGAAATAATAAATAATACTAATAAAATAATAAGGAACAGTGGGTGTGGGCCGGTTGGGGCCAAGGCATGGCCGGTTGGCCAATGGTCACGCCCCACACTCCTTTCCTTAATTTTATATTATTTTTATGGATTTATGGAAGTACCATGAAACTGAGGAGTTTCCTAAAGACGAAGGAGATTTGATAAAATGAGAGAATTTTCATCAAATCATGGAAAATAATAAAAATGCATTAAAAATATAAAACTGGCGTGGGATTGACCACGGTCGGTCGGTCGTGTGTCCGTGCTCCCAGCACCCTGGTCAATATTTTAATTATTTATTATTTCTTCTCTATTTTGCATAGGTTCATCGTTTTGTTATATTTTTGAAATACTCGTTCGTGCGATGACTGTTAGTGTATCATCGTTGAATACACCTTCACCATTTGAATCGGGGCTTACTTAGAGGTAGCTCAGACGCCTAGTTGTTGATTATTTACTACTAATTGTGTAATTCAGTGGAGAATAATTCACAAAACTGAGTAATAAGATGTTTATTATTAATTCATAGGATCAGCTGAGAATTCGACTACGAATCAGAATAATAAAGTGAGCATTACCATTCCATAGGATCGTAGATTCGACCATAGAATCAGAGTAATTAAGGTTCATATATTACCATTTATGAGACCAGTTGTGGATTCAATCATGAAATCGGAGTAATGAGATAATATAGTTATTGATATTCTATGAGATCAAGCTGTGGATTCGATCATAGAATCAGAACAATTGTTATTGTCATTCCATGGGACCAGTCGTGGATTCGACCATGGAATAGGAGCGATTGTAATTAGGAATAATTAACTTTGTGGCTCTATACTAGCAAAGCAAGCTGTCTAGGAGCATTAATCATCCCGATATGAGCTTGTCGGTAAGTCATATCCTTTATATAGTCAGGGTAAACTCGTTGTTTGTTCCTGAAGACGTTATCGCTCTATACTAGCAGAGCAAGCTGTCTAGGAGCCGTCCATCACGTGATGCTATATAGAAATAATCACTGAAAGTATTCAGTATTACTGAGATATGCCGTTGTCCGGTCGTGAGACTACATATCCACATGTACTCTGAGAGTAAGCACTCTCCGCTGAGAATTCGATGAGAGAGCCGTGTCTCAATGCTCGCGTCTGATTGCTGAATCAGAGCTTCTTGTAATTATGAGTTTACAATTTTAGCCTTTGTCGAAAATCCACCATCTACAATACCCAAATAATTTTTCTACTTTTCGACTAATTACCTAGGTGGGTTGGGGTGGCCCGGACGGCTGGACCATAGGTGTAACGCAAAAAGAGGAAAAAAAACCAAAGGTTGTCTAGTTAAACAATGACCCAAACTAAATTGTACATTTCAACATAGAAAATAATCCAAACACCAAAAAAAAAAAACACAACTACAAGAGAAAAAAAAGTTACATGCCCAAGGAATAAATTGTACATAGGAAAAAAATCCAAATCCAAATACAAAAAAACAATAAACAACACAACTACAAGAAAAAAAAGCTACATAGATAACCCAAGGAATGTGTTAGTGGCATGGACATCATGAGTACATGTTTCCGATTGTCCACCAAAATTCTTCAACGAGACAACGCTCCTCATATGAGGAATAATTGCAACCTTGCTTGTTTCCCACAGTTGTGTCCCCCAAATTTCTGTCCAAGTTCTGGTGAGTGCATTGTAACGCAATAAACACCCATTCTGCCACAATAGGAGGTCCTTGTTTTTTCCAAAAGCTATCGGGTAATAGGCCGACCACCCTTCATCCTCATCCTTTTCTAAGAAAATGCTTATCTTATGATTCCAATTCCATTCCCCGCCAGGTGCCCATGTATGAGTATTTTTTTTGGAAATGGGTGCCCAGAAATCTATGCGGGGATGATTAATCCCCTCATCACAGCAGGCCTCATGGATGTAGTAAAATAAAAGGCGAACTCCGAACATAACCATCCCAACTGATGGGAATTCACTCCTAGGAATATGATGCGGGGGTCTCGAATGTTGATGAAATGTCTCAGTGTCCAAATTGAAAGAAACTATGCCACTATCCCACTGACAACAATCCTTCAAAAAAATACAACCATGTGCGTACACACCTGAACTCCGTAAAATATAAGGAATCTCCCATGCTATGTTCCTCCATCCTTTCTTGTATCCTAGAGTGTGTATTTGAACTTTACCATCCATGTGAATTCGAACTACCTTGTACTCATCGGTACGTTGACAGTATCCGAAACCCCCAGTTACAAGATACCAAGAAAGTACTTGATCTCATGCAATAATTGGGATGCATAGTTGTGGAAGATGTAGGTGCTCACCAGTTTCTGGATTCATAACATATACAGGATCTTGTATGCCATGGTGTGAAACATAAAAACAGACCAGACGATTGCAAGATCCAACTATCTGGTGCAACTTAGTCAAATCTTCATGGGTTCCATCATTCGGGCGTCGTGATTGTTGGCTGTTACAATCGGGCTGAAATGTTCCTCTCTATAAAAGAGTTGAGTAACTTATTTCCCTATTCTTGGTGTGACACCAAAAAGGAGTCCAATTCTTTTGTCCCCGGGGATAGTATTCCACTCTTTGGAAACACATTTGCTTACTAAAATGCTTTCTGCAGTTTGGAGGTGTTGTAGTATCTCGGTAGTTAATTCCGGCAACATATCCATCACTATTATACTGATGAAAGATTATCAATTTTTTTTAAAGTATTTAAGATTTTCTCAATATTGTAGAATGCTACAAGCAGATACGAGTAATGCTTATATAGACATCCAATACACCTGTTGGCAAATGGTTGCGTCCTTGATGAGCAAACATTATTTGAAAGGTCGCATCTTTAATGAGCAGACAAGTAATGCATATTTGCATGTTTTATCTTTGAAAGGTCGCGTCCTTAATGAGCAGGCAAGTAAAGCATATTTTCCCATTTTATCTTATAAGCGGTTATAGCTTAAACCTATAACTGAATTTTTATTTAAAAGGAAACAAAATCTAAAGGATAACCATTACGTCATGAAGTAGGTATGAAAAGACACCAATTCACTAATGCTGACCTCCTGGAATTAGAATACCCGTCCCGACAACATCTTAATATTTACAATGGCATTGGTTGATAATATAAAACAGGAACTATCCATAAAATGCAAAACGTGAATTTATCACTACAAATATGGGCTAATGGTACCATAATTTATGTATCTCTTTTTTTTCCCATTTATGTTTTGGTTTTGTGTTTTGGTGTCAAACACCAGTTTCAAATCAATAATTCGTCTACAAAAAGAATCCCGATTAGTCACAAAATCTTTTTCATTCGTGTGCATTTTCAAGAATATCATCATTGATTTGTTTATCAATCACTTATACCATTTGCATCCCAAATTCTCACTTCTTTTTACATTTTTCTTTTCCCCTCTCGGATTTTATTATAATTGCTGAAGAATAAACCAAGATACTATGAAGAATAAACCAATATGGGTGAGTCAACTGGTACAATTAACATGAAGAATAAACCAATATGGTTGAGTCAACTGGTACGGTTGACATGAAGTTAATGGATCAACAACTCTTGTTGACATGGTACGGTTTATAGAAGTTTATTTGGGTTGCAAGTATTACTGGTTTTAAGAGTTTATTTACGTGATAATTGTCTATAAGTTTCTTTGTTAGAGTTTGATTATGTTTGGAAAGTTATTTTTCTTGAGAGTCAAGTTTGTTACTCATATAAATAGGTTGTTGAGCCATGAGTCGAAATACATCAATTAAGAGAAGTTTGTTTGAGTTTTAGTTATGTGTTCATTTCATCAAGTCTTTGATTTCAGATTTTCTACAATAATGAACACATGAAAGTCTCCCTATAGATTCACAAAATTTCTAACCATAAATACAACTGGAATACAGAAATGCCTCCCTATATACCAAATTGACCACCATAAAAGAAAATCCCCCTCTAAATTAGTCGGGAATATGTTTAAAAGAATTAAATCCATTAAATAAAATACCAACCATTATCACCCAAAATAAGACCAACTCTGATTCTTCATATTTCAAAAACAACTTTTAGTCCAAACAAGATACGAAAAAAAATCAAAGATGAGAAATAATACTTTTAAAAATATATAGTATATATATATTGAACACCAAACTACATTACTCTAATCAAAACAAAAACAAAACACTACACTCGGAATATGTTTGTGGCATGGTCATCGTCAGTACATGTTTCCGATTGTCCTCCAAAATTCCTCAACGAGACGACGCTCCTCATGTGAGGAATAACTCTAACCTTTGCCCACCTTATCTCCGCAATTTCTGTCAAAGTTCTGGTGAGTTCATTATAACGCGCTAAACAGCGGTTGTTTTGCAATAGGACGTCGTTGTTCTTTCCCAAGGCTATAAGCTTATAAGGCGGCCACCATAGATTCGAAGACTCTTCCAAGATAATACTTCTCTTAAGTTCCCAATTTCATTCTACACCGGGTGCCCTTGCATGAATATCATTATCCGAAATGGGTGCCCAAAAATCAATCCGGAGATCATAAATATCGTGAATGTTTTAAAATAAAAGGCGAACTCCATACAAGACCATTCCAAGTTTTGGAGTACTGAAACCACCATTCTCATAAATATGATGCAGGGGTGGCGAATGTGACTGGAATGTCTCATTGTCCAAATTGATAAATACTATCTGAATATTGTCATAAAAATAATGATTTATCCAAAAAATACAACCATGTGCGTACACACCTGAATCCCATAAAGTAAAAGGAAAATATTCGATGTTCCTCCATCCCCTGTTATCGCCTAGAGTGTGTACGACCACTTTACCGTCCACTTGAATTCGAACTACTTTGTATTCACCAGTATGTTGATAATAGCCGAACCCCCTACGAAGAATCGTGGATCCCAACTAATTTGTGGCGTTGGTATTGGATCGCATATTTGTGGCAGATGGAGGTGCTCACCCGTTGTTGGATTCATAATATAGATAGGATCTTGTATGTCGTGGTGTGAAACATAAAAACATACCAGACCACTACAAGATCCAACGATTAGGTGTGACATGTTTTCATCATAGGATCGGATAATATTCCAGGTACCATTGTTTCCAAATAACATATGATAGAAATCTCCCATCATCGTGTAGTAATCTTCCTCCTCAATTTGTTCTCTGTAGAAGAGTTGTGTAACTTTTTCTTCTGTCACTTTTTGAGTGAAACCGAAAAGGAGTCCAATTCTTTTGTCTTCAAGGACATAATTCCACTCTTTGCATACACATTTGCTTGCCAAAATACCTTCTGTACTTGGGAGGAGGTGTAGTATCTCGAGAGTTAAATCCGGCAACATTTCCATTACTATTACTGGTGAAATATTTTTTTTTAATGTAGAGGTATTTAGGATTTCGTTTTTTGTTGAATGCTTGTATAGACATCCAATGGATGCAATATGTTTCCCCACACAACACACTTGTTGGAATTTTCACGTCTTTTGGTGTTTCAAAATCTATTCGGTTAATGTGAAGCGTAATACGAAGGGGTGCGAATCGTTACACCGTTTGGCCAATGGTCGCATCCTTAATCAGCATGCCTTATTTAAAAATCCATGATCCAAACAAGAAACGTATTTTTTCACGTGTTTGTGTGAGATTTATTCCAGTTTATCAACATTCTATTTATGTGTCCATTGCAAATTTAAAAATTAGGGTTATGACCATAGTATATTGATCTTTTGAAGACAAGAAATTAGGGTTATGACCATAGTATATTAATCTTTCGAAGAAAAAAATGATCCCAATATGTATTGCTATTGCCAATCATATATAGCTGTAATTTATGGTGTTGAACAATATACGAAAGCCAAAAGAGAATTTGGGCATGGTTATAGCGCTTGGCTGGACGGAATTGTTGCGCATGGATTTGAGTAGGTGTGAATTACCGAGGGAATTACACCAAAAATAGAAATTTGTTCAGAGAAGATTAGGCATGGCGAATCATGGAGAGAGATACTTCATATACCTACAGATTTGGAGAGAGTTTAGCCAAGGCATGCACATTAACGAAGAGTACATGATTATGATCTACTGTAAGATAAAGCATATATGTACTCAATCAACATGGTTGTGTTTACGCAATTTTTTCGTGCTATTTTTCCATATTTAGATAAATCATACTATATACTAAAATAAATGTGGTGTTGTACGCGTATATGAGAATATATTTATCAATATGGAAACTGTTATATTTTGTTTATTTGAGAGTGATATGCGGAATACAACTAAATTAGGTAATTGGAGATAATGCTCCTAACCTAAAAAAATTAGGGTTTTTCTAATACATATATATATATATACTATTAATTAAAGAGGTCGTACAAACCACACTAGCATAAAAGATAGATTGATATATTAGACGAAGAAAATGAGTTCCAATAAGAACAATACCGAGAGCATTAAAACAATTCCAAGGATAGTAATGGCTGTCCCTAGAAAGCTAAGGATCACCATAACTATTGATGGCATGTGTAAGTTTTCCTGGCATGCCCCTGTTAGCTGAAGTTCAAGCTCATGTTGACAATCTTACTCTTCCTGCTTCTGCTTCCGTTGAAATGGATAGTGTCCATGCTCCCATTCCTTCGAATGAGCCTGTTGGTGAAAATATGTATGGTACACCAGAAATACTCAGGGAGACACCTCTAGAATAAAAGGTACTTGAAGTTCCAGCACAGCCTGCTAACGTTGCAACACGAGTACCAGATGCGATGGTTTTAGTTGAGCAGATTATCAAAGAAACTTTCGAATAATGTGGTTTTTGTTTTTTAAAATTGAGGATGTTGGTATTATTTTGCTTCATTTAGTTTTAGAATGAATAATATAAAAATATTGGTTCCTTAATATATGCTCGTGTTCAAACTCTTTGCTTTATATTTGTTTGTTAATCAATCATTTTTCATTATCTTAATTCGTCGAGTCAACTCAGTTTTCCATAATATAACTTATATAAACATAATCCCTTATGACAGTTATCATATTTTTAATTTTAATTTAGGCACAACCAAAATGGAAGAAATATAACATTAATTTATGGAAAGACTGGACCACAAGGGATCTTGCCACTAATGCCAAATTTGGGTCAAGCCAACCCAATGTGACAGACATTTTAGAAACAAAAAATAATCTTCTTTATATCATTTGGAAAAACAGAAGAAGAGGAGTACCAAAGACATCTATCTTTTCTTTTGCATGTACCCAACAAGGCCGCACAAGATACTCATTATGGCTACCTAGATCTTCTTCTTTTGCATGCGCACAAAAAATCAGAAGAAGAGGAGTACTGAAGAGATCTATCTTTTCTTTTGCATGTACCCAACCGCACAAGATACTCATTATGGATACCTACATCTTCTTCTTTTGCATGCACACAAAAAATAAGGGAATCATTGTGATGATTGACAAAAATGAGAAACTGAGTAATGATGATTGACAAAAGAAGTAGCGTTGTGATTGAAAGAACACTGCTTTTCAAGTAGAGAATAAACTCCAGAAGGTCACACAATACAGGCTCTTGTTATAATACTTCTCTTTCAGTCACACATAACAAGAAGTCCCAAAGTACAACTACCATATGAATGTACCCCTCAAAGCCAAAAATCAATCATAGGAATGTTCCATATATATACTCCTAGTATTTAGTGATGGGGCTGGTATTTAGGACAGGGTCCCACTAGAATATTCTACACAGATTGTTAAAGTAGAAAAGATCAAAGATCAAAAAATACCACTGCAAACTGGAGTACTTAAGTTATTGTTGGAGTAGTAGCTAATTCCTTTGTTACTAATGACTTGGATAGAGTACTATCTATTCCTTACTACTGAGTCAACTGCATTACACTATTTTATTCATATTCTTAGAGTAAAATAATAAATTATTAATATAGTACTAACTAGTGCCTTGGAAGATCATAAATTTTTTGGTGCAATTTTTTTTTGATTAAAAGCCCAATTCATAATCTTAGAAGCAATTCTAACTATCTCTTACAATTAAATTTGTATTAAAAGAACCGAGATCAATATTTATTTTTTAAAATACTGGTCGGTAACATGAAATATCAGCGATACATATATATGAATATCCGATAATATCGAATTATTGGTCGTATCAGACCGATCTGCTGATAATATTGGCAAGGATGTTTGGGGATGTTAGGTTATCAGGTGAAACTAGTTTATTTGATTGGTCGGAATTATGAATTCACGAACGACTATGATTGGCTTCATCGACAAGACTCGATATCCAAGTTTTTTTTACCAATGTCACTCTTGGACATGGCTTATTCAACTAAACCAAATTTTATTTCGATGTCACGATCTTAGAGAGTATAGTTCATCCAAATCTAAGTTTCCGAGAGTATTTCCACCAAGATAAATTGATTGATGGTAATTTTCCATTTTTTACTGATGTCACTCATGGACGAGCTTGTAAACCAATTTATATTCCGATGTCACGATCTTAGCAAGTATTTATCGTCCAAATCTAAGTTTACGGGGAATACCTTCACCAAGATAAATTGATTGATGGTAATTTTCAATTTTTACCGATGTCACTCGTCGGGAATATGCTTCTAAACCAATTTTTAATTTTATGACAGTTATCAGCGATAACTAGACGAAACATGATATATCAGCGATACATATGAATATCCGATGATATCGCATTATTGGTCGTATCGGACCGATCAGCCGATAATATTGGCAAGGATGTTTGGGGATGTTAGGTTATCAGGTGAAACTAGTTTATTTGATTGGTTAGCATTATGAATTCACGAACGACTATGATTGGCTTCATCGACTCGATGTCACTCTTGGAGGAGCTTCTAAACCAATTATTATTTATTTCGATGTCACAATATTAGCAAGAATTTTTCGTCCAAATCTAAGTTTCCGGGGAGTATTTCCACCGAGACAAATTGCTTAATGGTAATTTTCCATTTTTACCGATGTCACTCTTACACGAGCTTGTAAGCCAATTTATATTTCAATGTCACGATCTTAGCAAGTATTATCGTCCAAATCTAAGTTTACGCGGAGTATCTCCACCAAGATAAATTGATTGATGGTAATTTTCCATTTTTACCGATGTCACTCTTGGACGAGCTTCTAAACCAATTTTTATTTATTTCCATGTCATGATCTTAGCAAGAATTTTTCGTCCAAATCTAAGTTTCCGGGGAGTATTTCCCAGCGAGACAAATTGCTTAATGGTAATTTTCCATTTTTACTGATGTCACTCTTGGACGAGCTTGTAAACCAATTTATATTTCGATGTCATGATTCTTAGCAAGTATTTTATCGTCCAAATCTAAATTTACGGGGAGTATCTCCACCCAGATAAATTCCTTGATTTTAATTTTCCATCCAATATTTTTTTTATATTAATTTTTATTTATTTTCCAAAGCCGCATACTTGTTCACTAGCCAAGTTTGCACGTGGCTAATCTAGAGGTAAAGTGAAAACGTGTGTCACATTATAAAACACGAGCTAGGAAGGGAGACTGGACAATACCGCTTTTTCGTTTCCAAGTCTCTCATTAAACTATGGTTTCAGTATCAAAAACTATAAGTTTTAGTATCAAACCAGACAAAATGACTGCTCTTCTAGTAACTTCCTTCCAATTTCTTCTTCTTGATGGAGACAAAGAGATTGTTGGTTATTTTGGTTGCGAGGTTGTTACTTGTTTTGGAGATGTTGATGATTATGATGTTGTTGACGATGAAGAAGAGGAGGACGATGAAGAAGAGGAAGACGATGAAGAGGATGATGAGTATGATTTTGAGGATGATGATGAGGATGATGAGGATGATGATTTAGATGATCCATATCACTTATTTTGGTTTGGGAAAGCGCTTGAGGATGAAGATGAAGACGATGATGTTGATGATGACGATGATGATTGGCCATACAAAGATGTGGTTACGATTATTGACAGCAGCAATGAAGAAGAAGGGGATTATAAATGATCTAGTCCTCTGTTTTCATGGTTCTGCTATGTAAGAATGGTATTCAATCACATCTTGATCCATCATCTTTTTTTTAGTTAAATATCTTTTTAGTTTTTGCGTTATTAGTGTAATCTTTTTTTTTTTAGTCTGTTTGTAAATCTCCTTGGAAGTATAGTTTTTGTGAATGTTTAATATTTACGGATGCAATATTTTCTTTAGATTCCAAGTGCATATGTTGTTTAATTTTTGTCCATTGTTCATCTGTTGGAGTATCAATCTTTTGACAAAACAGAATGAACGAGTAATGTGTTTAAGGGGGGTTGGTGCAGAGATTTGGATGTTAGGGTTAACCATGATTTTGTTGTTGGTTTGCTGTTAGAGTGATAGGATCATGAATATGATAGGGACTGTATATTGATTGTTGTATCCGAGAAAATAGCCAAATTTTTCATAAATTACAGTGCCAAATCTGACAAACTTTACCAAAAAAAAATCAGAATTGAAAGCACAATTGAACAGTAGGCCTAGGACTGCTACATAATTGTGCTTACACATTAATAAAATTAGCATACTAAAAATAATATAAAAAACATGAATTTAGTCAATGCCGAGTGCTCAACCATAATTTTGTTTGTCTTGGTTCTTATTCATTGTAATCATTATCCAAATGTTGACCATAGATTTTTTCAAATGCATCCCAAGAAGCAAAACCCTTAGGAGGAGGATCATTTTCAACATGGATAATTTTCTTATTATGAACTAATTCCTATTCTTCATCGACAAAATCTTCTAGTATATCACAAATGCTTTCCACAAAGTCATCCCATGAAGCAAAGCCCTTAAGAGGAGGAGGATCATTATTAATAAGACCATTGGCAGGAACAACACATTTCTCATTAGAACTCATCCTCTCAATTCCTCCTTTCTTTTACTTACGAACGAGGTATCTAATTTCTTATTTCTAGGATCCAAATCTAGCTAAATATAGTGTGTTTTTTTCATATACATATCTAGTATGAAAATCTAAATATAGTGGGTGGGTTATGTTTACCATGAATATAACAAACGAAAATCAAGGTGATATATGGAAAGTGGGATTTTGCGGATTTTGCGAGACCGAGCAGAAAAATATTGCATTTAGGATTGTAGGATTAGACTACTGATTGTCAGTTCTAATTAGACACATATAATCTTGCCGTAACCCTAAAGATATCTCTAAATATCCTGACACGTTAAGCATTCATGTCAATGATATAGATATTACACTTGTTAAAATTAAAATTTTACATTCCTTATTTAACAAAATACTCCTTCCTTATTGAATTTCAGACGCAACTTTTCCTACTACATTATTACTACAATAATAATTGATTTTTTGAAAAATTCATAGACACCAGCATTTGTTGATCATGCACGGTTTACCAGGGTTTACGCGTTTTTCATAGAGCCAACACCTGTTGACAGGCATTATGTGACGCTGGTGTATTGCAATATCTTGAACTGCAGCATGGTTTGGCTCATGTCTCATGGTTTATTTTTATGTTGCTGTGAATTGTACCATGATTTGAGAATCTTTTGGTGATTATGAACATCTCAATTGCATGCTTTATGAACATCTCAGATTGTAGATTCATACTGTAGGTGATTTAAGATTATGGACATCTTTTGGTGATTATGAACATCTCAGATTATAGATTCAGACTAGGTGTGTATATGCCTCTCCATCAAGTGAATTAGACTGGATATAGAATAATGCTTATTTTGTTTCAACATACCACGGTTGAAATCACAAAGAGAAACCAAAAAAAGACAATTGCAATTTCATTAACCACATTTACAAACACCATCACCATTACAGATCAAACCACTAATTACTAAGTAGTTCCATTTACAATCAAACCATAAGCAAAATAACTAGACACACTACCAATTCCAGTTCGACTTACACCTGAACAACCAACTCCGATGTCGTCCGACAAGCAAAATTCCCATAACCTCCATAACAAGTACCAGCAAAATACCTACCACTACTACTACCGAGTTTGGTCTTTCTCAACACCAAAACAACACCTTTACAAGATCAAACCTTGTGCCGAAATAAACCCCCCTCTCCAAAAAAAAAACACTTACCATGCATTAGAAGATGTATCATGTATTACAGAAGACTAGACCTCTCCTTCAGTTCCAACAGCACCAACAACTACAAGCATTAGGAAAATCTTTGTGAATTTTCACGAAGATGATCTGAAGACTTCAAGGAATTCAATCCTCCTAAGTCTTACTCAAAAGATTTTCCTAATGCTCTTCAGATGATCACCACTGATCATCGTCATCGTCGGTGTTAAAGCCCTCTTCTTCATAGGAGAAGTCTCCGCCTCTATCAGTGCTGGTAGAAGCTGCAGGACCATAACATCCATCCTCATCATCTTCATCATCTTCACCATGCTCTGATCCTTCATTTTCTTCTTGTTGAACCTTTGCTGCAATAGGATTGCCATCTACATCCTTCATATGTCTGGCGAAACTTGGGCCAACCCGAGGAACCCGACGAACATAACTTGGGAGGACTTGGGGGATGGGTTTTTATTATCAGATTAGATTCGAACTTACTTGTTTAGTTTCATGAATGGGGGATGGGTTTTTCTTAATTTAAAATCACTATCGCTAGGGTTTCAGGCAGGGCCAGCCCCGTAGTATAAGCATAGCAAGCACCGCTTGAGTCCACAAGCTAGAGGAGGCCACAAAAAAAAAATACTCGTGATAAATTATTATTTTTTACTCTTAATAGAAAATATTAGACAAGGATTTGTTTCCCTAAGGCAACTGGGAATACCGAACACGTTCTGAAAATCAAATCAAAGGGAAAGTGAAAAAACACCGGCAAAAAAGTTTCTTAGGGTTCATAAATCTCAATCAGAGTTACTACCTGGTAAGAGAGATTACTTTGTTTTCTTGTTTCAACTTGAAATATTGAATAGATTGATATTAGTTTTATAATTTTTATTGAAATCTGTTTGGAAATTGATCTTGATTTGTTTTCTTTTGATTGATGTGTGTGATTTCTTTTAATTTCTTCTGTTGATTAGTTTTGATTGATGTTAATTTGGTGACAGTTTGAATTACGTATTGACGATTGATACGATTGTTTCTAATCTTGAATTGATTATGTTGCACCTTTATCAATTCAATTGTGTGTGACTAAAATGCATTATGTGGTCACAGTATGATCAGAGTAATTTGCAAGAAAAAGAACCAAGATCCACAGCCTTCACTCACAGAAACCCTAATTTTGTTTGTTCAAATCATCCTCTTTTTGGACCACGTCCCACAGTAGCAGGCTAGCTGCAGCAACCTTTAAATGTGGGCAGTGGGCATTTACGGTGAGTCATGGAACACAATCATCGTTAAGCAATTAAGGAGCTCTTTATTTACAGTAATGGAAACGTATATGATTTCTTAGACCATATCATAATGGACTCGGGGAGTATAAATAATGACTCTTGATTCATAGAAGACCATCATTATATAGTGAGAAGACACTTTTTAACATCGACCAGATAGATATTAAGCACATAATCATTGAATAGTGAAGGTAATTACATAGTGAAGGTAACTAAATAGTGACTACTGACAACCTTGCATTGTGTTTGTCTTCTAGACCTTAGCTAATTCAGCACATAACTTGCCTTCCGCAATCCTTAGCTGGTTCAAGCATATGAATTTATAGTTCTCTCATCTCATTTTGGTGCTAGATAGAGGATAATTTGATGAAAACTATTGTTCAACATTCCCAAGGAATTCCTTAAATATTTAAGAATCTGACATGTTAAATGTCCAATTCCTTATTGAAATTGTTGAAGACTAATTGTGGTGGTGAAATTTGGGTTGAGGTTGATAATCTAGTTGGTGTGCTGATTCTAAACTAGGCTAGGAGTTTGATGTATCAGTCTGCTGGTACAACCGCATGAATTAAGAACATAGCCTCATTAGTCAAGAGTTGATTGCAGATATTTATCTATTGGTTTTTAGTTTCATGCTTGATGTTTTCCTTGGATTTTTCTTTTTTGTTTAAATATGTTGTTCATTTGTCTCATTCACAACCATTTCTTCTGCTTTCTGGTATAGTGTTTTGGGAGAGGCTCTCTATTATCTTTTCTGATAAGTTTGAGATGTTTGATGTTTTTTTTTTTGCTTTTATTCCATTACAATTACCCTACCCATCCTCCTTGAAAATCTTGGATGTCTCTTTTTCTGTAAGTGAGATCACTAATTTGGGTTATCTTTTCATATATGTATAGCTGGGGTAATAAATCAGTGAATCCAAGTGTCGTAGTTTTCTAGTAACAAAATTTGCAAACTCAATACCATCTGCACTCCACTTGTATCCTATTAGAGAACCTACTCATTCCCTACCTCCACATACAACAAATGGCATCGTTTGACTCCGCAAAAGATTTGGCAATCACCAAAGCATGGGCATCCGAAAGTCGAGTTGTAGATCGCTCCTCGACCGAGACCTTTTGGGCGAAGATACATAACAAATTTAGCCAAGATTATGGGAACCCGAAAAGAAGAAGTGTTCAACAAATTGAGGATAGGCACAACATCATCCTAGATGCAGTAGCTGGGTTTTTTAAAATCAAACACCGGATATCGCATGCAAGCCACCATAGCTTGTCCCCTCTACAACTTGTACGTATCTTTATGGTTTATTCGGCACAATACTTTTTTCAACTTATATGTAACCAAATAAGTTTGTTTGTTGTTTTTGTAGCACGAAGCCGTGAAAGCGCTCTACTTAGAGGAAAAGGGGGAAGCATTCACATTTGATGAAATCATTTACTTCATAGTATTCATATTTTCGGAGTACCACCAGCTACGGAGTACCACCAGAACTCAATGGTGGGTGAATCGGACTTCATACTCTTATTTAGCAATGCAATCGTTTACTTTATTCCATTGCAGTTTGTGTAATCATCCTGTGGAATCCAGTAATCACCTATTCCTTGAATGTGGTTATGCTAGATCTATTTGGTTAGTTTTAAATATCAATATTACCTTTGGTGCAGGAATTACTATACATGAGATTAATAAATTGCTAATGGTTTCAGTTTGGACAATTTTTTGTTTTTAAGCATCAGTTTGGATTATTTGATGTTCAAAGATTTTTCAGAACATAACTCCAAATAGGACAATGTCAATAGATGGCATTAATAAACTTGTGTCTCCTGGAACTAATCTTGTTTCTTCTACATTTTGATGCTTCTTTAAGTCAGATTCATTACAAGGTGGAATAGGGCTAATAGTGAGGAATTGTGCAGGTAGCTGCTTTCGGGTGCAATGACAATGCTTCAATGGAGGAATGAAGATAGGAGTTGAAGCTGAGGAGCTGGAATGTAAGGCTATGCTGGCAGCTGTTACTCTGGCACCCTCTAAGAACTTTAATTATGTTATTTATGAATCAGATTGTGAGACTTTAATGAAATCCATCAATGATCAAACCTATTATGTTAATTGGATAAATCAAGCTTTGGTTAATATTAATTCTAATTGGACAGAACACACAATTATTAGAGTAATGTGTTTTAGTTCACTTAATTCTAATTGGGGCCATAGCTTCTTCCAGTTCTTACGATTTTATTTTTCAACTGTACCCACACATACTCCACTTTTTACAAAGTTAGTTTTTTACTTTAGTACCGTTATAACAACTGCAGCAACACGTACTCCGCTTTTTAGTCGCATCGCACTCCGGCCTTTTAGAGCCGTCAAAGCAGAAAACTATGCAGCAGGATAACAAGATTTGACTGAGAAAATTCTTAACATAGAACGTCCAGCATGCAAATTGAAGGATCTTTACCTTCTTATTTAACCAAATTATTTACGATATACACTTAAATATTTTGCCAAATTATTTATTAGTAAAAATATTTCCAAATTTCCATTTACCCTCTGTGTTCATCTCTCTCGTCTTAAATTATTTCATGTTTCTACTCTTAAATCTTCTAACCTCCCCCTAGAAAACTAAACAAGTGGTTTACTTTGATCATTTGATTCATCTCCTGGATAAACCATATACCCCCTGTCAGTTTTGCTTTGCTGAATAATCGGATCGACCGTGTAAGTAATTCTTTTCAATACTTCTTTGTTAACTGAGATTGTAACTCTAATGGTCATAGTAGGGTAAATATTGTCTTCACATGCAACTGTTTGTAGGTAGCTAACCTCTGATTATTTGTATGATTCATATATGATAACTGAACTCACATTGTGATTTGTGATTACTCTTTGTGTACGTATTACTCTTTGCAATGATATTTTGTAGTTTTATTCGGACCACAATAGCATTTTCACAAGATGTTCACAAGTTTTTTCTCCGTCCAGGTATCTGAGAATTCATAACGGATCCTAGAGTAATAGATAAATCTTGGATGTATACCGATAGAACCAAACCGCGTTATCAAGACGGAGTCAATGCATTTATAAAGTTTGCTACGCATACATACCAACAGGATATTGTGAATGGGAAACGGAAACCATACCACAAGGGCAAATTTAAGTTTCTATGTCCATGTGTGAAATGTCTCAACCTCTACGCTCACAAGGCAAGTAAAGTTAAGTATCATTTATTTTCTTCTGGGTTCATTCAAAATTATGCGGTATGGACTAAGCACGGAGAAGGAGATGAGTCACCAAGGTGGACACTTCTTGATGGTAATGGCAGCGACGGTCCGCACTCTGATGAACCAACACATGCTGCAGTTAGTGATTTATTAGGAGACAACTTTTCAAAGGATTCTGAGAAGATGCAACGGATACTCGAAAATGCTGAGAAACCCCTATACGAAGGATGTGCCGATTTTACAAAGATATCTGCAATGTGTGAACTGTTTAACCTGAAGAGCAAGCACGGAGCTTCCGATAAGTTATTTAATGAACTTCTACCGCAGTTAAAATCCATGCTCCCTCCAGGTAATGAGATGATGAAAAGTACATATGAAGTTAAGAAGGTGATGAGAGATTTGGGTTCAGGTTACGAAAAGATACATGTATGCATCAATGACTACATTCTCTATAGGAAGGATTACGAGGATCACATCAAGTGTCCCACCTGTGGGGAATCAAGATGTAAAGTTGACGACACCACCCACGAGGTTTATGAAAAATTTCCGGCAAAAGTCTTGTGGTATTTCCCAATTATCCCAAGACTGAAACGACTGTTTCAATCAAAGAGAATTGTCGAATATTTATTGTGGCACGACACCAGAAAGAAAGAAGAGGGTGTTTTACGGCATCCGGCGGGCTCACCAGCATGGAAAAATATAGATGAAAGATATCCCGTAATTCGTGATGATCCTCGAAATCTGTGGCTAGGCATTTCGGCTGACGGGGTTGACGTAAACAAAGGCATGCAAAAACAGCACAGTGTGTGGCCAATTCTGACAGTGATTTACAACCTTCCGCCAGAGTTGTGTATGAAGAGAAAGTTCACCATGCTGTCATTAATTATCGATGGGGGGACTTGTAAAGACATTGATGTTATGTTACAACCGTTTGTCGAGGATCTCAAGGAATTGTTTGAGGGAGTCCAATGTTTTGATGCACTGAAACAGGAGATGTTTACTCTACGTGCGGTTGTTTTATGGACAATAAATGATTACCCTGATCTCGGTACACTGTGTGGTTGCCCCTACCAGGGACGAGACGCCTGTAAGGTGTGTGGGAGAAATACTTACTATGTCAGGCTAAAACATTGTAGAAAAGAGGTTTATACCGGGGATAGAAGATACCTACCATACGATCATCCATTCAGACGTCAGAAGGGGTTCAACGGAAAAGAAGAAACTGAAAAGGCTCCGGAACTTATGACCCCGTCACAAATATACAATGAGGTAAAGATTATAAAGAATAAATGAAGAAGGGGACGGAAGAACATTGTGGTGGAATTCGTGCAGGATAACCTTGGAAGAGGTGGAAAGATGAAGAGAATCGAAAAGACCATCGACCCAAAAAAGGGAAGGGGAATGAGAAGGAGAATGAAAGGTGCTACTGGAAAAAGTTCAATATATGGTTCCTGCTCCTCCCCTACTGGCGGTATCATGTTGTCCACCATTGCATAGATTTCATGCACGTCGAAAAGAATGTATGCGAGAGTATCGTTGGAACATTGTTGAACAATGAATTTAAGTCGAAAGACCACCTTGCTGCTCGAATGGACCTGGAGGAGATGGGTTTTAGAGACGAGTTGCAACCTCGGGAAAATGGCAAAGTGGGATATATACTAAAGGCAGCATGTCACTCATTAAGCCCGGAGGAAAAGGACAAGTTCTATGCAACATTATCCGAGATAAAGGTTCCACAAGGGTATTGTTAAAACTTTTCAACACTGGTGAATCGAAAAGATCGAAAGCTTATCGGAATAAAATCGCATGATTATCACATACTAATGCAACATTTTTTTCCCATTGCGATTAAATCAATTATGCCGCAGCCAACAAGATATGCTATTATCAGGTTTTGTTTCTTTTTCAGGGCAATATTTAGCAAAGTAATCAAGGTGGCAGAGCTAGAAAAATTGCAGCCGGATCTCGTTGTGACGTTGTGCTTGCTCGAGAAATACTTTCCTCCATCCTTTTTCGATATCATGGTTCATTTAACTGTGCATCTTACCTGGGAAGTGCAAATTTGTGGTCCTGTATTCTTTCGATGGATGTATCCGTTTGAAAGGTGCATGAAGGTCATAAAAGGGCATGTGCGAAACAGAAACAGACCTGGAGGAAGCATTGCTGAAGGGAACCTTGCGGAAGACACAATTGAGGTTATCAGTGAGCACCAACAAAGCATGAATGATACAGTCGTAATTCCACCAGACAAACTCAACACATCTGACACTGGCGAAGATTCTTATTCTTTCAGGGGAAAACCAATGTCAAATCCTAAGTTTCCTCGTGTTGATAAGGATCATTTTGATAAAGCGCATTTTTATGTATTGCGGAATTCGCCTGAAGTTGCTCCTTACGTTGAGTAAGTATAACTAGATCTAACCAGATAACCTCATTTTTTATTTAGTTTTTGATTTTGTGCCCGAATTTCTCTAAAGATAATAACATTAATCATTGCACTGTCCAGCCGACACCAGAATTTTTTGAAGGATAAATATCTTGATATGAGTGATAGACAACTAGATCAAAAACATCGTGAAGAGTTCGCCAAATGGTTACAAAAATTGGTAAGAGTTTGCAGAAAATGTCACTCTTGCTATGTAACTTTTACGTTGAGACGGAGGCTAATCCTTATAATGTATTTCAGGTTGACAGTGAGTGGGCAGACTCTAGGTAAAAATTTAATCAGGACTTAAGGTGGCTATCAATCCCACCGAATGCACAAGTAGAGACATACAAATCATATCACATCAATGGATACCTGTTTCGTACAAAATCTCATGATAGTTCCGTTAACCAGAATAGCGGGGTTTATGTAGAGGCAACTGACACGCACATTAGACAAGCGAGGATTACCCTTAATCTGGCGGATTATTATGGTATTTTACAAGAGATATGGGTGCTGACATATCATTTGCTGAAAGTGCCACTTTTCAGGTGTAAATGGGTTACCAAAGCAGGGGTCTCAAAAGACAAACTTGGCTACATTTTGGTTGAGCTTGATAAGTTGGGACTCCAGGATGATCCTTTCGTTGTAGCCTCCCAAGCTAAGCAGGTATTTTATATGCCAGACCAGGAAAATAAAAGAAAGTCTATTGTGTTAGGTGCACCTACCCAAATCTGGAAATATGCTGGTGATGAAGTCGACGAGGAATTCAGTACGACAGTTATTTGTCGGAATGAGTATAAATTGCCAAAGGTAGATAAACTTGACCTGAAAAGGACATCCAGGGATGATTACTATCGGGATGACATTAAGGGTAGAACTGCAAGGAAACCACCAGCACCGGCACCAACAGCAGTCCCTGCTTCTCAAATGGCTGCATCTGAGCAACCATTTCCAAGGACTAAGCGACAAGCCAGGTGATAGAATGTAGTTGTTTGGATTTTTCTGTTAACTAGAGAATGAATGTATGGATTGTTGAAAAAAAATTGATTCTTAAATCATGGTGGGGTTTTGTATGCAGATGGGTTTTAGCAATGTTGGATGAGTTTGGATTTGGCTATACTGATTATTGAATTAATATTCTGTCATGCTAGGATTAGTAGTAATAGTACTAGGCTTGCACATAGATTTTTTTTTTTTGGAATTGGGCCTAAAATAGTCTTTGAATTAATCTTACTCCAACAAAATTTTATAAAATGGAGTAATACCCACCATCTTAAACAACATTTTATATACCATATTGATTCATTAATTCAGTCATTCCTACCCATCTCTACTTAAAAATCATTGGAATTTTAGAATCATTCACCAAGAACATTGCTTGTTTGTACATTTACAAAAACAAGAAGACAATAATAAAAACAAGTCCAATACTACAAACATTCCTTTAACATTTATCAGCTCATTGAGCATTACATCAAGTTTTTTCAATTTCCGCATCAGCACCACAAGTTCACACAACTATCAAACCCTCAAAAGATCAAAGCTTTAAACTACCATTACATATTCTCAAAATACCTTCACCAAAAGGCCATAACCCAAACCCCTTTCATGACAAAGCATTACTACAAACTTGAAACAACTACTACCCCTTTCAACTTTACAATCCAAACACAAGAAAATTCCCTGTATCTTACTACTTTCCCACAAAATCAAAATAAAAGGAAATCCAAAACCGTCCGCATCAACTTTCAAAATACAAAGAAACTTACCATCTTTCTCACCAACATCAGGAAGAGTAGAAGGAAGGAAAATTACCAGAAAAGATGTTTTGCAAAAAACTTGTTGATCGTTTTCAGGATTTATGCAATGCCTGAAAATCTAGCCTTTCCTGGTAACTTTGATGAGCTTACCACCGTTCATCCTCATCAGTATCCAGACCCTCTTCACCATAGTCCTCTCTATCAGATGGTGCAGGAGAAGTCCCACTGGATGATGATTCATCATCACTATCCTCATCCCCTTCTTCCCTTTCTTCCTCACTTGACTCATCATCGAGATCAGCGATTCGACGACTCACCTTCACTGCAACAGGTTCACCCTCACTCATGGTGCGAGCAAAAATCTTGGGATTGGCAAGTTCATATTCAAATCTCCTTCTCGCCTTCTCATCATGATAAGAATTCATCCTTTGCTTGTCCTCCGCAGCATCCGAATCTAGGTCACTGGTATCCACTTCCTCCACTTCATACTCGTACCCTTCTGAGGCCTCGAAATCACTTTCTGTTGAACTGCCAAACTTTGGGGTCTTGGCCTGCTTCTCAGCCTTTTCCCCATCCTTCTGTTCTTGCCATTCTAAGAACTTGGGTAGCTATGCATTATAGAGAGCCTCAAATCTCCTTTTCTTCCGTTCCTGAACAACCTCTTCTGCCTCTCTCTGACGATTTTGCTCTTAAATCCGATGATCAATTTCAGACTGTGCATCTTCTCTTAACTGCTTCAATTCCTCTATGCTCAAAGAAGGGAGAATTGACATGTCTTTTGCAAATTTAGGTGTTACTGGTGGTGCATTTGGAAGATTTCCGATGGAATTGGTTGAATTCTGGGAAGGATCAGTCATACTCTCAATTTAGTTTGCTAAACCTAAACCTCTCCTCTTCTGTTAAAGATCTCTCTGAAAATGATAATCTCTCTGCTAATTAACCCCTCAAATACCCCATTGTGCCAATTCAATTCCATTTATGGCGCTTAGTTAGCCGTCACGTCACTTTGTTAACTACGCCCATTCAAAGCCATTCGTGTCCCCTTCACTCTAATAACCATCATTACCCTATCAAGACCTATTTTCAACACCTAATTCCCATTAAGACTTTTACCCTCTTTGGAACTGCCATTAAGGGAGTATCTGATGGGTCACCAAACTCTGATGTTTATCTTTGGGGTCTAATTAACTCTTTATGTTTTATGCATACTAGGAGATGGAAGCACCAGTTGGGAGGCTTCATTGCAACCTGCTAAAAATGCTCTTCCTGCTAGAACAGTCCTTCATATAATAGCGTGTCCAAAAAAGGAAAATTTTGGCCATATTACATTTCCAAAGTAATATTAACAATAATTAAAGCAAATACTAATTAACCACTAAACTCAAAATGGATATTAAGAGAAGTAATAAGGGAGAAGGGAGAATTTCTTATTCACTTAAGAAATTGGGATACAAAATACAATATCATAAGGGAGCTATTTATACAAGTCTTAAGGTGTTAGCTTGTATACACCACCTAGTATTACATGTCACACTACATGTAGGATGTTACGTAGCAATAACACCTCTAGCTTGCAAACCATGCAATTCAACACCCACTAGCTTTAGGTGTTAACCTCATCCAACAAAGTAGCTTACTATTGCTTAAGTAGCTTATACAAGTTGCTTGGTGTAATAAGGTGCTTATGAAAGGTGCTTGGTGTAACTAATGGTGCTAAGTGGATAGCCACCATATCCTATGCATATTATAACAGGCCACACTTTGATTTGGCGTGTTTATTAAAATGTTGAGTAGCTGAACCAATTTAGTTTTTTCAAAACACCCTATAGACACGTCTAAAGATGGGCAGCTTGGTGGATTGATACGTTACCTAACTTCTTTGAGGTCATGCGTTCGAATATTGCGTTCGAAAGCTTTTTATTAATTTTTTATGAAGGATGGGCTTGTTCAGAAGGATGACAGCGTCTTCTTCTAGAAGTTTTAAGGTAATTGGGCTTCCACTTGCCACTTCAAGCCCGTCTCTGACGAAAATAGTTGAGGGCAGATGCGGTTCGGTACTGGGTTTCGACTTCGGGTCACGGGTAGCTCGCTTAGAGAGTCCGCTTTCCAAATAGCTGCCAAGTGTTTGTTGCCGCCTCTTAACGGCCAATAAGTTGGGATGGCGTTCAATAGGTCTTTGCATGCACTTAGTAGGCATGTGCCTCCACGATATCTCAACTAATTGATCTCGAGGATTGAAAAAGGATGGGTGAGATGTGTTAACTGTTGGTCTTCTCGTCCATAAGGCCTGTTTGGAAGAAATCAGTTTTAATTTCCAATTATGTAACTCTCTAACTTCCACATTCCATCTCCGCAAAATCCCTTCAGTGTTCCAATTGTTGAAGCTATGTCTAAGCGAGGTTATAATGCATATCTAAATCTGAATGATCGCCCAACCATGTCTACAAATAAGGAATCCATGGGTAGACCAGAGGAAAAGAAGGCTAAGATGAATATGCAAGAAAACCAGGTATTGATTTTTGATAATCATGGAAGAATTGTTGGGTTCAAGGTGTTGAAAGTGAATTTCATAGTTGTAATTGGCTTTATTAGTAACTGTGATGGTGTTATTGATTGGGATTCCCCCATTTCTCTAATTTGACAGGTAGTAGAGATAAGCAGTAGCAGCAGTGAGGAACGAAATCCAAACATGCAAGTTGGTACTGGAGGTGTTGGAGAAGTCAAAGAGGATATGGTTGTTATGCATGATAGTGCCAGTGTTTATGCGTTGAATCCTCAACTTCCTCAACTCCAAGGGGCTGATGAAGGGTGGGTGGTGTATGTCGTTCATCCTGAAAAAGGCCGGTTTGTGATTAATGAAGGTGTGGTGCTTGTAGGGGAGCAACAAGTGGTTTTTGGTGGTGCTAGACAGGGGTTCTATTCTGCACCAGTTCCAGTTGTATGCAAAGCTAAGATTCGGGAGAATGACACTCATGGTCTCCCCAATGATGTGGTAGTATTCCCCAATATCTTCATGCTGGCACCAGTGATGCGACAATTGGAAGAGGATGCTTATGATATTGCAATCTTCGGATCAGGGGAGATAACTGACTCTAATGAGATTCCTGAGGATGTAGTAGTGCCTATGCCTCCTCCTAGGGGAAACTATTCTATGCCAAGGAGGAGGGTTGCACCAGAAAGGAGTGGAGCTAACAAGAAGGTTGTTGGAAGTGGTGTGGGGACCTCTGGGTTGCACCAGGAGCTTGACCAGTATTCAACCATCCCCTTCCATATGGTAAAGTAAGTATTACTGTAAATGTTTTTTGGCTGAATATTGCATATGTTTCTCATGGATAAACAGTTAATGCTAGTGGTGCTGATTTTGAATTTGATAGTGTTGGTTTTAAAGACAATGGTGTTCAATTGAATGTATATGTGGTTCTGGGTTATTGTATTATGCTTGGTTGAGTGGCTGTTGTGTTTGATTTTGGTTTTGAGATTGATATGGTGACTATAGTAAATAGCAGGGGGAATTTGAAAGGGGGTTATACCCAAAAGTGTTTTATACAGAAAGTTATTTACTAAAAATTTCTAGTTTTTTAAAAATTCCGAAAAAGGTATAATGTGTACACAATATCAAGCAATGGATACATATTCAAATATTTTTGGTAATTTATTAAAATTTCTGGGAATAACTAAAGAAAACTAGACACCTTTGGAAATTTTCTCGTTATCATGAAGGTTTGAAATTGTTTTATGGGGTTAATAGTTTTATCTGGGCATTCATATGAACTACTCCAACTGGTAGCATAGGCAACTTTGAAGTTATAGAGATAGAATAACATATTAGTACATGAATTCTTGAGAGAACAATGAAAAATCTTACCAGAAATGCAGTGTGGTAGCTGAGAGGAAATTTTGATAGCACACATAGTCCAGGAGTGGGATCTTTTAGAAACCAAATTGCAGACTCCCAAGTTATTTATAGCATTCCAATGTAACGGATTACCAAATAAATTTTGATTATAGGTGTTTAGAATATTTGCAGAAATAGTTTTGGAGAACCCAATAACTTGCAGAACATGCAAGTCAGAATCTATTCCAGAGAAAGCTAGGGAATTAGTCATGAGGGTTTTGGGTGTACTTTTTGGCCACACTTTCAACTTGGCGTGTTTATTTAAATGTTGAGTAGTTCAACCAATCTAGTATTTTCAAAACACTAATCAAAAACATCAAAAGATGGGCAGCTTGGTGGATTGGTACGTTATCTAAATCCTTCGAGGTCATGCGTTGAATATGGGCGAAAGATTTTTATTCATTTTTTCAAAACGAACTTTTTAGCCACGCTATAAAACCGGCGTGTCTATAGACGCACACTATGGACACACATATACTAGCGTGTCCAAAGAAGAACTTTTTGGCCACACTTTCAACTTGGCGTGTTTATTTAAATGTTGAGTAGTTCAACCAATCTATTATTTTCAAAACACTAATCATAAACATCTAAAGATGGCCAGCTTGGTGGATTGGTACGTTATCTAAATCTTCAGGTCATGCGTTCGAATATGGGCGAAAGATTTTTATTAATTTTTTCAAAACGAATTTTTTAGCCACGCTATAAAACCGGTGTGTCTTTAGAACGCACACTATGGACACACATATACTAGCGTGTCCAAATAAGAACTTTTTGGCCGCACTTTCAACTTGGCGTGTCTATATATCCTACACTATGGACACGATATACTGGCGTGTCTATAAATCGTACACTATGGACACACATATACCGGCGTGTCCAAAGAAGAACTTTTTGGACACACTTTGAATTTGGCGTGTCAATCAATCGTACACTACGGACACGCATATACCGGCGTGTCTAATGAACCAACTTTAAAACCACACCTTAAATGGCGTGACTAATCTTTTGGACACGCCACAACTCCCTAATGTGGCCATAAACCGGTCTATAAACACGCCCAATACCTAATGTGGCCATAGACTGGTCTATAAACACGCCCAATCAAAAATTTGAAGTTAACGTGACTAAACGGTTGAAATTTTGACATGCTAGTAGCCTTGGCGTGGCTGGACGCACTTATATGAACACGCCCATTGAACATTGCGTGTCTATAGGTTAGAAGTATACCCTATAGACACGCCAAAACCAAAAAGGCGTGACGGGCAAATTTATATTTGGCGTGGCTAAAGGCCATTTCTGTACTAGTGCATGTCTTCAGATGTAAAAGATATTAATATGATTGTTAAGCCATCAATCAACAAGGAAAAAGAAAAATCTTCCGTGTCTCCATCCTTGAAAAGAAAAATAAGGAATGCGAGGAAGCCAAGGGAAGTTCCTTCTAACTCTCAGAAATTCTCTGATGTCCTTGATGAGTTGAAAGAGACAAGAAAGGAGATTAGACAAATAAAGGCTTATGTGTTAAGATCTTTGGAAAATTCAGAAGGCCCTGGTTCGACATCTTCAGCCAAGACGGTTTGTTGGTATTGACTCCTTCCTCCACGAACCCTATGATCCAATGGTTGTTGACGAAAAGGAGTTCGGGGACGATACATAATTTCTATAAGATATCAATGTCTAGAAAGTATTTTTATGAGAATTTATTTCTTATATTTTAGGAACACTAACTAGAGTTTGGAATAGCCATTATTGTGAGTACACATAGCTATGTCCATCGTTTTTTTTTCATCTTTATTTTTTAGGTTTATTTATTTAAAATTCTAAAAAATTGTTTGGAAGATGATTTTCGCAGTATTAATCTTTATGGTTTTATATATTGCAATATGTTATGGGATATGTGTGTTTGCGTCTGTGAACTATTATTGTCCCATATGATGTCAAAAGTTATCTCTTTTATATGTCGATATGCGAGTATTGATACAAGATCGATGAACTTTTGACAAACAAAAGTTAAGCCTATTATGTCAATTATTGATGGAAGATAGGTTAAAATCTTTTGTTTACAAGGATTATGTCTATTGTATGTCATTCTGCAAATAGTGATGGAAAATAGAATGAATCCTTGTATATGCCGCAGTATTGATCATTCCCTGGTCCATGTTTTATGTGTATACTGCAATACTCCATAAGTTTTTCTTGTGTTGAGCATAAGACGATTGAGTTAATCATTCTTTTATGGCGAACTTAGTCGTAGCTTCGTAAGCTCTCTTGTATCGAGCATTTCCAACTAGATTAATCATAGATTCGTTTGTGGTTATTTTGGTTGTGTATTCCGATTAAATTAATCATGGGTTCTCTTGTGGTTAGTTTAATTGAGAATTTTGGATATAGAAAATCATTTCTTTATGGTTTTTGGTGTCCAATAAAATCATTCTTTTCTTGTAAAAGAAAGGTCGCTCTTGTTGTTCTCTTGGGAATGACATCAAATGGGGGAGAGTTCTTTTGAACTTGCGCTTAATTTACATATCTTTGTGGGGAGTACGGCTGTGGAATTATTTAGGGGTTATCTTGTATCTTTATAAACTCCTTGATGAATGCATTTAGCCTCGGCTTTATGATTGCATCTAAACAAGTTGATATGTACTTTTCTTTGGTCTTGAAGCGACTTCGTGGAAATTTCATTAAGATCTTGTTTTCGTACCTTTGCCAATTTTATTGACAAAAAGGGGGAGAATTAATGTGTAGTTCACACTACAAATACATATGATTTACGTGCTTTACGGGTCATTATGTAAAGGGGAGTGGTTTTCATGCTGAGACGAAAGTATTGACTAAGGGGGAGTGATACATATCACCATAGTATTTTTGTCGAAGTTGTGATATGAGAACTTTGATGCTGTGTAATAATACTATGACAATGTATAACAATGATCGAGAGATTTTGTTTTCTCATTGTTATGGCTACGGAACTTCAAAAACTATGATGTTGAATTGAACATCTATGGAATCATGGGAGTACTTGGAAAATACGAAGTTTTCAAGTAACGTTGAAGCACCAAGGAGATCAAGCATGTGGACGAGAAGCTACAAAGTTTTATTTATTTTGTAATCCATATGTATTGATAGTTTTGTCACTAAAATTGACAAAGGGGGAGATTGTTAGAGCATTGTTCGGTCGAACTCGCATGCGTTGCTATCTCAAGCATGTTTGTCAATATTAGTGATCAAAACTATATGTTTTGATTTCTAGTATACTTATGGCGATTATCTTGCAAAGACGAAGAACTACTCAAGGAACCAGTGGAACTTCATCCGACCAAAAGTTATGAGGATACTTGAACTCATCTTTTCACACAAAAGTTTATCTACTCTATCTCCTACTCTTGAGACAAAATTCGTATAAGTATGTTAGTTTTCATACATACACATTTACTATTTCGAGCCGAGTTTACTCGCCTATCTTTTTCTCGAAATACGTGTTGGTAAGCTTTTGCTTTAACCATCTTCATCTTTACCCGTGACGTTTCAATCTTGAAAATAGCTTTGATGACGATAGTCGATTCTTTATGTCTAACGACTGTTATAACATTATAGAAGAATGTTTCAACGATTGAAATGTAGAGTTGAGAATATGTAACCACCTATGGATGTAAACATATAGTGTGTTCGCACATTAGTGTATAAATCCATGTGCCGGAAACCAAGTGCGTGCATATGTGTGCATGCAGTATTGGTGAAGGAGACAGGTTGGGTACGCGTACTGGCGGAAATTCACGTCCGTGAAATTCTGTTGAGTTTGAAGTTTACGAACTCAATAACCAGTCACCTTAGGTACGCGTACCCGTACGCGTACTGACGGAACTTTTTCACCCGAAAAAGTCTACTGAGTTTGGAAACTAAAACCAACTCAAAATCCGGTAGCTAAAGTACGCATACCCGTACGCGTACCCAAGCTAGTTATTTCTCAAATCAGTAGTTCATGGACTTAAACACAATAAATTATAAGGAATGCAATCTTTGCAAACTGTGGGTATATTGTTCATGAATTGATTCAAATGAATCAAACCGATTTTGTTTCAATTGTGTCTATGTATAAAGACCTAATCAATTGAACAACTCTTGAACTAGTTCTTATGAGTCATTTGAACTAGTTATGAGAAAGATGAATATGGTTAATATGAAAGCAAACAATATGGCTAACCATTGGTCAACCATTTGTGAATCAACTAATGTACACGTTTAGGTACGGTTACTCAAACCTAAATGAATACATTTCATTTGTGTGTGACAAGCTAAGTTTCGATCTAACGGTTGAAAGATATTATCTTGGATAAATCAGTTTTTTCATCTAACGGTGATTATTGAATGCTTTGTTACCAAGGTAACTTAGATTGCAAACCCTGATTTGAAAACTATATAAGGAGACGTCTAGCAACTGTGCAAAACTAATCCCCACACCACTGTATGATACTAGTTGGTTTGCTAGAGTCGATTCTCCTTTAATCGTAGGTTTCTTCTCGAGACCCTGTCGATTAACGACCGAAAGACTTCATTGGGATTGTGAAGCCAAACAAAACTACTTCTCTTGTAGTTGAGCGATCTGATCTTTCCATTTTCTATCGTACGAGTTCAATTGAATAATTGACTTGAGATTATATATCCGATAGGGCAAGATAAAAACAAATCACAAACATCTTCGTCTCATCGTTTGTGATTCCACAATCTCTAGTTTCGCTACCATGCAATTTAGATTATTGTGAGGTGATTGATAATACTAGGCTGCTATTTGTACCGTGTATTTTATACACGGTGAGCCCGTAATCAAGCCCGTCTAGCCAACCCATGACGGAAGATTCTAGAAGTTTCCAGAAGGCTTGTTGCCCAAGTTGCTTGCACATGAAGTTTACATCAAAATTAGGGTTACATAAACTCAATAAATACATGTATCCTAAACCCTAAGAGCATATGGAATGTAGGTTAGCTAACCCGGAGAAAATCCTTTGTATCATCATAATCAATAAAACATATCTCCGTTCCTCCGTGGATGTAGGCAACACTTGCCGAACCACGTAAATTCTTGTCTCCTTATTTGTTTTTGATCGTCTTTTAACCCTAATCATCATCAAATCATCGTTTTTAGTGCCTAGGAGTAATTTTGGGTACAAACATTGGCGCCGACTAAGGGGATTCGAGTGAAAGAATCGTGTTTTATCATTGAGAGAGGTGCGGAGGAAATCTGCACTAAATTCCATGCAAAAATCAGCAGCACAAAAAAGAAAAATATATATATTAGGGTTCAGAATTGCGAATCAGAGAT
The DNA here is from genome assembly GCF_003573695.1 of Papaver somniferum. NCBI lineage: Eukaryota > Viridiplantae > Streptophyta > Magnoliopsida > Ranunculales > Papaveraceae > Papaver > Papaver somniferum. Next base: position 185,231,134 of record NC_039364.1, on the reverse strand, counting down.
ACTGTAACAGATATAGGTGTGGCAGAAAGCGTTACAAAGTCGTCTATCATGTACAGCCACATAGATCCAGCCTCAGGTACGCCTCTTCATCCAGAGGATCCAATCCGTCAGATCTATCGAATCTGGACCATAATATCTGTCCAGCCACAGTCCAGCTTCAGGTTCACCACAGTTCGGTTCAGACCGAACCAGTTCAGTAACGGTTCAACAAGAACCAGACCGATTTGGTCCAACCAGTTGACTGTACTCGCCACATCGGCATCACAATCAACTCGCCACGTCAGCGAAAATGCCACATCATCCGTCCACATCAGCATTGTTCACAACTTGTTTGCCATGTCAGCCACTTAGGCCGGTCAGCAAGTGCCACATCAGCATCCTAGTCCACTCATCAATGCCACGTCAGTTCTTATCTGCCATGTCAGCAAACTGTGCACGGTCCACACTGCCACGTATGCAATAACACGCGCGCTTCGTTCAAATCTTGTTTCGTCAATAACTTCTTCGTTTTAAGTCCGAATTGAGTGATTTTTGGCTCGTTGGAATCACCTTTCAATTCACTACAACATGGAAGCAAAACATCCAGTATTCAAGAAACTTTTATGTGCACTTGGAGCAACAACATGATCGAGTTCGAGGTTCATGGATAGCGACATGATCGAGTTTGAGGTTCGAGGTGAGTACGAGCTGAGGATTGCCTAGACCCTTCAATATTTAGCCTTGCATCACATCGCAAGCACCTAAAGCCTCACCTTGCACGTGGGCACTTAAGTCTTGCTTTCGCAAGCATAAAATCTCATCTTGCACGCGAGTATGAAAAACTTGCACCTTGTCAAGCATAAAGTCTCGTCTCAACCACGAGCCCAACGCCCGATGTTGGTCCAAAGACTCGTACTCAACACAAGCAATACAACCAGCCTTCCCGAGCAGCAAGCGCTACAGCCTTGTTACGTTGCGAGCAAAAAACCTTGCCCCAGCCGCAAGCACATTACATTTCACTCAAGACTCGAATAGCTCTCGAGCATCACAAGTCCACCACGTGGCAAAAAGTCTCGCCTAGCACGTGAGCAATATTATTATTTTATTTTATTTTACTTTTCATTTTTATTTTTATTTTTTTGCAGGTAATTACAGTTGGGGCGTCTTCGTAATATCTCTACTCACGCTTGGGGGCGAGTTTCATCATCAACGTTTGACGCAAAAGGATAAACAATTTTCTTAACCACCAACAAGTTGGAGGTTAAGAGGGGGCGATGTTTGTACCGTGTATTTTATACACGGTGAGCCCGTAATCAAGCCCGTCTAGCCAGCCCATGACGGAAGATTCTAGAAGTTTCCAGAAGGCTTGTTGCCCAAGTTGTTTGCACATGAAGTTTACATCAAAATTAGGGTTACATAAACTCTATAAATACATGTATCCTAAACCCTAAGAGCACATGGAGTTTAGGTTAGCTAACCCGGAGAAAATCCTTTGTATCATCATAATCAATAAAACATATCTCCGTTCCTCCGTGGATGTAGGCATCACTTGCCGAACCACGTAAATTCTTGTCTCCTTATTTATTTTTGAGTCTCTTTTAACCCTAATCATCATCAAATCATCATGTTTAGTGCCTAGGAGTAATTTTGGGTACAAACATCTTTTCTTCGGGAATATAAGTCCGGTTTATCAATTGGTTCTTGTTCACCTTGATTTTTAACAAAAAACAGAACAAAACTTTTAGGTTTATCTGTGGGAGATAGATTTATCTATCCTTGTAGACTTTTCTGTGTGATACAGATTTTTTTACTAAATTCTTCGACTTTGGGTCGTAGCAACTCTTGGTTGTGGGTGAGATCAGCTAAGGGAATCAAGTGCGTAGTATCCTGCTGGGATCAGAGACGCAAGGAGCGCAACTGTACCCTGAATCAGTGTGAGATTTATTAGGGTTCAACTACAGTCCAGACCGAAGTTACTTTGTAGTAGGCTAGTGTCTGTAGCGGCTTAATACAGTGTGGTGTTCAATCTGGACTTGATCCCGGGGTTTTTCTGCATTTGCGGTTTCCTCGTTAACGAAATTTCTGGTGTCTGTGTTATTTCTATTCCGCATTATATTTTGTTATATAATTGAAATATCACAGGTTGTGTGTTTGTATTGATCAATTGTGAAATCCAACCTTTGGTTGTTGATTGGAAAATGATTGATCCTTGGATATTGGTCTTTGGTACCATCCAAGTTTATTATCCTTGTATTTGATAAAGACTCACAGATTTCTATTTGCTTGAGTAAAATCAAATCAAGAGAGAGATATTAACTCCTCGATATGATTTTCTCTAGATTGAGTCTGACTGTCTAGTTGATTCTCTAGAAAGTATATTGGAGTTAGTCCATACAGATTGCTAATCGAAATATTGGGTGAGGTTGTTAGAACCCCGCATTTTCAATTTCGATATCAATTCTCCCTGGAAGAAGAAGATGTGATCATATTGGAGAAGTTGGATGCGAAATTGAGGTAACAATCTTGTTAGTTAATTGTTTTCCTGTTTAAGAAAAGCCTAATGTTATTGCTTATATCTTTTTGCTTTTGCTTAACAAAATTTCGGTACAATTGATGTTTTATTCCATTATGTGTGTATGGATGTGTGTGTGATTCAATTGGTTTCGGTTAAGAAAAACTATTGTTATCTTACTTTGTTGTGTGGTATCAATTGTTTAGGCTTACAAAATTTACGGTGCAATTGCGGTGCTTTAATATTTATGTTGTTTCAATTGCTTCCGGTTGAGGTGAATAATTATGCAAGTTGATTTTTTTTGGTTTGTATGAATTATTTATGGCTTGAAAAAAGAATATGTTAACGGGATGAGTTGTTTAGTCCAATTCGATTTCGGATAAGAGAAACTAAGTTAATTCTGATCTTAGTTAGACTTATCAAAGTAGAGGTTTCGGTTATTCAATTCTAATCGAATGCCTTAACAAGAAATGCTAGTTAACTAACCGTATTTGGCTTGTTTAAAATCTAAAGGTCTAAGTTATATGGATAATTAGAACCTGATGAGAAAAATAGAGTTATCTTTATTTTGGTCTTATCGAATGAAGCAATTGTATCTGTACAATTGGTTTAGCAAAGGAACTAATGTGCTTAGTTGATTTTTGGTTTGATAAACTATTTGGGAAAATTGCTTCGGGCAATTATTTCCATGATAACATATCAAAACATAATTACTTTTTAGTTTCGGTTTTGATATTGGTTATCAAAAATGATGTGTGGAACCCTCGTGCTTGACTCAACAGGTTGCAAGTCTATTTTGAGATTTGTAAGATCCTTTTCGTGTTGTCCTTTATTTTTTCGTTTCTTTGTAATTTTGTGACAAAAAGGGAGAGAAATATATGGAGTAAACAAGTGATGCTGGTGTCAATTTATATTGATTGGTATCACTAGGGAAGAAGGACATTGGTGCTTGAACATTTATCTAACGAATGAGGAAAAGCATAGACTAAGGGGGAGTAACATATCATTTGATTTGGTATAACAAAGACGTGAGGATTGAAAATCTACCTATCTCCTTTAGGGGGAGTATGAGATTTGTTATTATAATGTCAACAACTGTTGCATTTTTAAGGATTGAATGTATGCAGGTTATGTGTTGTTGAATTCGGTAATCAAGCGTATGTGTAAGGAATTCTTGTAATTGGTTTATCCATATGATTGTAAGAGTTTTGTCACTAAAATTGACAAAGGGGGAGATTGTTAGAGCATAGCTCGGTTGAACCCACCAAGAGTTGGTGAGCCAAAACTCATTTAAGAGTCGCTTTATTAAATGTACTAGAGTCAACTTCATATAGGTTAGCTTGAAAGTATTAGGATTTGAGACATTAAAAGTATTGCGAAGACTTGAAGAAGTGAATAAGTAAGGAGCTACAACCACAACATCATCCTTCCACTTGAGGTTAGTGATATTTGACTTGAACTGTTTCATTCCCTAACACATCTTTCAAGTCGTACATATTGAAAACAAAACTGCGAAGCATGAACACTTTAGATAGACATAGTATTAAGGAATACAAAACGAGGTTTATTGCTTAACCATTAAACTTTGTAGATAAGACATCGACATAATCGTTTGAATGCTATTGAGATTATGTACGGGTATGAGGTGAGGATTTCATCCTAGGAACAATGTTTTTACATGTGTTTTAAGGAAGTAATTTCATGAACTTTGTTTGTGAATCAAAAAGAAAATCGCCAGGCGTTATTGGGATTGTTCTTCATTGCATATCTTATGAACGACCAATATGTGTGATTAGTATAACCGCTCATGACTTGTTTGGGTTCTTGGTAAAACTATTCACATGAGGCCTGACTTTTGTATTGGTATGACTTTTATTAGTGAAACCGATCTTAAGTAATCAGCTGATGGTATGATCGAGTTTGTGTAGTTTGTAAGACCTAACACTGGGTAAAGGGTAACCGATCCTATGGACATGTGCAACACATTTTTAGGCAAAGGGGAACCGATCCTATGGACATGTGAAACACATATGAGTTAGATACCATATATATGTGGGGAACCGATCCTAGTACCTAGTCAACCGAATTTTGGGAAGCTAGTGTGACTATGCACAATACTCACATGGAGGTAGAACCGAAACTTGTTTTGGTAGAACAGTTAAATCCATGATTTGTGATTGAGAGTTCTAAATCAATCGCATAGCTCTTGAAAGTAAGATGAACCAATTCTAAACTTGTTTCGAAGCGTGGTAAATCGGTTTCAAGTGTGTAAGTATGAAAGAGGACTTACAAAGTAAGGATGTCGACACACTTTGAACACGTGCAGTAATGCGTATCTTTTATCGTTCAAAAATATTCCTTAACGGCTAAAAAGGAAGTAAATCCCAGGATCGAAATTAAATAAGTTAAGAATCTTTTAATTAAGGTTTTTAATTATATATGGAAAATAAGAATTAGTAATTTTCTAGTTAAAGATTTTCCAAGGAGATTTTCGATCAATATTTTTGGACAGAGCATTCTCAAGAATTATGAAAACCGAATATGGAAATTATTATTGAATATCTTGAGAATATTTTCGGTTTTGGAAATTCCTTGGTGTCCAAACTTCCTTGTCTATAAATACTTGAAGTTTGCATTTCTAGAAAACTAATCTTTCGTGACAGTAAACTTCCTCTGTTGTACTGTTACTGGTGAAGCCACCTATTCGGAGAGGATATTAACCTAATTAGGAGAAATCTCTTACGACCGCTCAATTTAAAGACTTCTTTGGGATTGAGAAGCTCTACGAGTACCGTTGGTGGGAAACTAGATAATTGTGGTTTATCTTTTGTTTTTGATTGATTTGATTGACTAACGAGGGTTGAACTTTGATTGCACCTCGTTTGTTTATGCTTGAGAATCTTCTCTTCTGATATAAGATTCACTCAAATTAGTTCGAAGTTTCGACAGGGATCTTTAGACTGTTGTTAGTTCTAAAGACGATCTTGTGATAATTTATTGTTAACAGACTCCGTTCTGTGTGTGATTGATCACAAGAGATTCAAGTAGTTGTGTGCAGGAGTTTATTGAAGATCTAAGAAGATTTGAAGACAAAGAAGAGATAAAAGATTTCTGACTTGGTTATATAAATCTTTGGTGTGAACAATACTTGTTTTGGTAAAAAGAGGATCTCACTATAATCGGTTTATCCTTGTGGTAGATTGGATAGAATAGTTGAGTAGATCGGCATCAATACGGTTTCCTTGGGATTAAAGGTATTGATTGCAAAATCTTATGATTACTTTGGGTAATTGAATATAAGATAGATCTAAGAACCTGACGAAGGAGTTTATGTTAAGATAAACATAAGAGCCTTTGTCCGACTCATATCACTTGGTTGAAGAGAGTTGATACCAAAAAGATTTGTTGTTCCTTTACTGTTTGGAATACGAACCAAAGGAATTGTTCCAAGTATGTGACTTATTCATAAGTTGAAGGCGTGGGAATACAGACGGAACTAGGTTAACTATAGGTTTAGTTGCTTGGTCTCAACTATACGAAGTTGGTTTATTTTGTATAGCGGCTTAATCCTGAGAGTATTCATTTCTGGACAAGGTCCCGGGGTTTTTCTGCATTTGCGGTTTTCCTCATTAACAAAATCTTGTTGTGTCATTTACTTTTATTTTCCGCATTATAATTGTTTTATTACAATTAAAGTAAATTACACAAACGTTAATTCCTATTTACTTGATAAGCAATCCTATTGTGTTTGGTTAAGCCCGAACCTTTGTATCAAGGAAACATACTTCGTTGTTGTATTGTATCGATCTCGTATCTATAGACGATCACACGAAGTGTGAAGATTAGTTGTATTATCTCGAATCAGTCCATAAACAATCGCTTTCGGAGAAAGGACTTATAGGAAGGAAAAGTTTTAGCTTGAGGTATATTTGGGTACCCTCGCCTTTTCAGATAATCTTGAATCACGATTTAGATTATGAATAATAAATTGTTCTTAACCGAAATTCATCAAGTATGAACAAATGTTCATTAACCTTAGTCATATATATTTCGAGAACTAAATACCGAAATTCATCAAGTATTTGTCCAACGCAACGGCAATCCTAATAGAAGAGATTGGAGTGCCTTAAAAAAAATGCAAGCAATAAAAAAAAGATGTCAGAGAATTCGTAAATTAATTTTAAACCCTAAAGTTACAATTACTCACCTTTGATGATTTTGTGGATGGAAAACGAAATTGAAGGATGAATTTGTTTCACCTTGGAGTAACGATCAAACCCTTTTAATTTAAGCCAACAAATCACAATTAATCACCATGAAAATCAAAAGGGGATAAAAAGCCTAGTTTAATTGGGGCCATAACTTCTAATTGTGGGCCATGGAATTTTGTTTTCCCCCCAAATTTTTCAGGGGTGTAAAAATCGGAAGATAAATATACTATTTTACCCTTGATTAATTTTTTTCTTCTTCAAGTAACGACCCTCATTAACGACCCTTCACCGAAATTAACGACAGTTTAGGGTCGTCATATACATCATGATCAAAACAATAACGACTCTAAACTGTCATACACTAACGACTCTTTTTAGAGATTAACGACAGTCTATAACGACAGTCTATAACGACATTTCTAAAACATTAACGACTGTTTAAGTCGTTGTAGATGGTGGATTTTCGATAAAGGCTAAATTCGTAAACTCATAATTATACAAGGCTCTGATTCAACAATCAGATGTGAGTATCGAGACACGGGTCTCTCATCGAATTCTCAACAGAGAGTACTTTCTCCCAGAGTACAATGTAGATATGTAGTCTCACGACTGGACAACGACATATCTCATGAATACTGAATACTTTCAGTGATTATTTCTATATAGCATCACGAGATGGATGGCTCCTAGACAACTTGCTCAGCTAGTATAGAGCGATAACGTCTTCAGGAACAAACAACAAGTTTACCCTGACTATATAAAGGATATGACTTACCGACAAGTTCATATCGGGATAATTAATGCTCCTAGACAGCTTGCTATGCTAGTATAGAGCCACAAAGTTAATTATTCCTAATTGCTCCTATTCCATGGTCGAATCCACAACTGGTCCCCTGGAATGGCAATAGAAATTGTTCTTATTCTATGATCGAATTCAAGACTTGATCTCATAGAATAGCAATAACTATATTATTTCATTACTCCGATTTCAAGAACGAATCCACAACTGGTCTCATGAATGGTAATAGATAAATCTCAATTACTCCGATTCTATGGTCGAATCTACGATCCCATGGAATGGTAATACTAACTTTATTATTCTGAATTCGCAGTCGAATCCTCAGCTGATCCTATGAATTAATAATAAACATCTTATTACTCAGTTTTGTGAATTATTCTCCATTGAATTCCACAATTAGTAATAAATAATCAACAACCGGGCGTATGAGCTACCTCTAAGTAAGCCCCGATTCAAACGGTGAAGGTATATTCAACGATGATACACTAACAGTCACCGCACGAACGAGTATTTCAAAAATACAACGAAACGATGAACCTATGCAAAATAGAGAAGAAAATAATAAATAATTAAAAATATTGACCAGGGTTCTGGGAGCACGGACACACGACCGGCCGACCGTGTCGTGGTCAATCCCACGCCAGTTTTATATTTTTAATGCATTTTTATTATTTTCCATGATTTGATGAAAATCCTCTCATTTTATCAAATCTCCTTCGTCTCGAGGAAACTCCTCGGTTTCATGGTACTTCCATAAATCCATAAAAAACAATATAAAATTAAGGAAAGGAGTGTGGGGAGTGACCATTGGCCGACCGGCCATGCCTTGGTCCCAACCGGCCCCACACCCACGGTTCCTTATTATTTTATTATTATTATTATTATTTCTCTAATTTCATGAAAAAACTCCTTGATTTCATGGTATTTTTCCACAAATCATTAAATAATAATAAAATAATATAAATTATGAAAACTTGTGGGACCGGGCCTTGGCCGGCCGGCCATGCCCTAGCCGGTCCCACACGCCCCTTTGTTTTATTATTTTATTATTAGTTTTCCTTGAATTCATCAAATTCCTTGATTTCATGGTATTTATCTAAAATTAGGAAAAATTCCCTCAAATCATCAAAAATACCTAAAAAATATTAAAAAATTATGAAAACTCGTGGGACCGGGCCCAAGCCGGCCGGCCATGCCTCCATGGTCCCACACGCCCTTGTTTTTATTATTTTAATATTTTTTGCTTCCCTGAACTCATGAAAACTCCTTCAGTTCATGGAAACTCCCTAAATTCATCAAATTTCTCAAAATTCATGAATTTTCATAAAATCATTATAAAATTAGGGAAACTTGTGGGACCGGGCCCTGGCCGGCCGGTCGTGCCTTCCACGGTCTCACACTCCCTTGTTTTATTATTTTAATATCTTTTGCTTCCTTGAACTCATGAAAACTCCTTCAATTCATGGAAACTCCCAAAATTTATCAAATTTCTCAAAATTCATGAATTTTTCATAAAATCATCAAAATATTATAAAATTAAGGAAAAGGCACCACGGGACCGTGGTCACGACCGACCGACCATGCCTTGACCACGAAGGTCCCACACCTCCTCATTCCTTATTTTATAATTATTTTTCATCATCTCATGGTGTTTTCCTCAGTATCGTCGAAACCCTAATTTTGGCATATTTTCTCGAATGGATGCTCAATTGCACGCTAGAAAATATAAAAATTCTCAGGACTGAGACGCGGACGCTTTGGGGACACGAGCACGCTATCTTGACCGACCAAGATTGTCTCTTTGGCTTGCGGAAGCCGGTCCCATCAATTTTCACAGTTTCGACCTAATTTGCACAATTGCTCGTATTAGGTCCAAAACTCTCCCAAACACTTTGAATTTTCATGAAGTGATCATCAGGCGGTCACGGGACAACCCAGGGCCGGTTTCATGACTCCATGGTCGGTCCTTCGCCTCGTCATAATTAATTAGGTTTTCTCACCTAAGGCTCAGACGAGCATTTTCGAATAAATGATTAAACCAGCATTTAATCATTCTTTCACCAACAAATCGTCAACTCTTCAGGAGTTCTTCGTGTTTGCTCACGTGAGCATATGGACACTACATGGTTGATCCACGGTCCCATGTAGTCGCTCCCTGATAGACACATTTTTGTGTCTAATTTGTCTCGATTCTATATATTGATAGTGCTCATTTTTGTACTTATTATGGTGTTTTATGTGTGTGTAGGTATTTTTGGCCAATAAACATTTTTGGAAAAATCGGCTCGAAAAGTTGCGCGGGGCACCCCCGGAGGACACTTGCTATTCGAACCCCTCAAATGGATAAGGGGTAACTAATTACTAAGGGGTAACCTAATTACTAAGGGGCATCCATTTCCAGGCATATACTATTCGCACACCACTGTTGGATAAGGGGCAATCATCTTCTCCATTTGAATTTTGAATTTTGGAGGGAAAAACAAGAACAAATTAGGGTTGAAGAATTGAAGCTGTTCTAGAGAGATTCAATCGCTGGAATTTGTTGGGTTGGACGTGATTAAGCATAACAGGCTTGGTATGGGCGCTGGAATGGATTGAATTGGGCTAGAAATCGATTTGGAGCAAAACAGAGGTGGAGTTATACACGGGTCTCTTTAGGAATTATTTTAGGAATTTCAGGGAGACTAAAGGCGTGAGATTGTTTCCTAAGATGAAATTCTATCTAAGGAAGAGTTTCAGATGATTTGGAAGTCTTAGAAACGCGTAAGGAAGTTGGCAGAGAAGATTATTGTCGTGGCTTGCAAGAAAAGAAAAAGAGGAATTTAATCGCTATTTTTAGGTTTCTGAGGAGTATAAAAGGTGTGTTCGAGTCCCAGGGAAGGTGACAAAGTTGTTGGAGTATTCGCAGAGGAGTTTGTAACACCACAGAGCTGAATTGATCAAGTTGCAGGAAAACCCGAGTTTCTGCTGCTGCTGCTGAAGAACAAACGTTGCAAATAAGAACAACGTCTCAAATTTGTAATGCTGCTACAGTGACTTCTTTGTAACATTCGTCCATCGTTTTGCAACGCCACTACACCGGTGCAAACAATCAGTTTTATAGTTTTTCATTCTTTTAATCAACTTTTGGGCTATGAACAAATATTTTGAGCAAGTGATTAATATGAGGAGCTAAACCCCATTGCTGAGGCGACGGAGGAAGCCATTTTTCCAATTATTATGTGGTAAATTCTATTTAATTTAATTTTTGTAATTCTTTTATGATTACTTGCACTGAACTGAAATCGAATATATGATTCTGATTAAGTGGTTGTGTTCTCAATTGATGGGTCATGCTTAGGTTAAGTCTTTTGATGGTCAATGCTTTCGATTTACAACTATTGTTTTGAGAATATACGTGTCTAGGCAAAAATATTAGAATCACTTTAACGTAAAGAGTTGCATAAATATTGACTAGATTAAATCACATAAAAATTGGAGATTGGTGGAATCCTGAGTCTCAGTGCTTTTTATAATCTTGATAACAATTTCTTTTTAAGTTTTCTATTTTAATTTGAGTCTAAAATCGAGTCTACACAAGTCTGAATTGAACGAACTTTACTACCACTTAAAAACTACATCACTCCCTCCTTCGTCCCATGGTTGAAATTCTGACGAACCATGAATTGATCATCAATTGATCAAATTAGGGTTTCTGAATCCAAGGATCATCATTCCAGTTTCTAACCTTAATAATTTTATGACGACCTCATGGTCATTAATTTTATTAATTATGCTCGGTTCAACGACCAGTATTCTAATTAATATTTTTGGTACGCTGCCAATAATCCATCAGATGAGCAACACATGCTCAGACGATCAAATATTCAAAAATTCATCACATGAGCAGCACTTGCTCAGATGAGGAATATTTTCTCAATATTGGTTCAACAATCAATATTCAACGATCCATCGAATGAGCAATAATTTATCACTTCATCGTAAGAACTATACCTCTGTCTCATGACATGTTCAATTCATGAGTTTCAGAACATCATGTTCAACTCAACGACTACATGGACTCATCGTCCCATCAAACCACGAAGTCATCAATTGACTAACAAACCACGAGACGTCAATCGTGTCACTTGGGGGGATATCACTTAGGGTTTTTGGTCTAGCGGTCTACGACACGTGCATTCAAACATACGATGGAATGTGAGCAAGTCGTGCAATCAGTTGAAGGAATTCACGAGGTAGTGGGTGGAAAATAGACCAAGTCTCCACACGTTGAGCAAATGGTTTCAAACCCGATCTCCACTTCCCCACTCCTTGATTCCATCAACTGTCGCACTTCATGGAATCATGGTGTCTACAATTCCAGCAATATAAATAAGTCTCTGAATCATGATTGAATCATCATCAGTATCATCAATCTCACGTCAAACTGACAACACGAGATCATCAACTCATCAATTGAGCAACTACTCTCAATTGAGCAATTTTAATCACTCAGAGCTTATCGTATTCAGAATTCACACACCCATAATCTTTGATTACCATCGATTCCACACATTTCTCAGCTTCCCTCCTACAGATCAACCCATCCTCTCTTGTGACCGAATTTACTCTAGAACGGTCATTATCTTGATTTAGGCCGTAGTACTACAGATTGATCTCTCGAATCTAAAGCACCCACTTTGCAGCGGTGCATCTGTGTGAGGTTTAACATTTCGCTCGGTTCGAGGAGTCTCCTCCGTACGGTCGTCTCCTCAATTCCTTCAAAACTAGCAAATCGTTTTTCGTCATCTACAGTCGTCAAATGCGTAACCAAAACAGTAACGACCCTTCCAAAGGGTCGTCAGGGAATTGATCATTTTTATGACGACCCAAAACTGTCGTACATTTCCGCCATTAATGAATCTTTGACAGTTTAGAGTCGTCACTTAAACAGTCTAAACATTAACGACTGTTGAGGGTCGTCAATGAAAATTTTTAATACCCTGACGATTTTTCATAACCTAGAAAAGTTGCAGGTTTGGGTCGTCATTTTTGGTGTCAATACATTGACGACTTTCTAGAGTCGTTGGGGTATACATCCCTCGACATTGACGACTCTTTGTCTGTGTTGTGACATACATCCAATCCATGGGAGAATTTAAGATAATCTTACCATCAACACAATCATCTTTGTTGCTTGAACCTTCCCCCAACATCATTTCCCCTACTTGAATTACTCACTTCTAAAAACCCTAAATTTTCCTCTAAAACCTCCTCTTCTTCTTCTCAACTCAAACAACAACAACAACAAAAAAAAATGATTCTAAAATCTGAGTTTAATCTAACATAATCTAACCACACTAATTAACTTAACTTAATTAAATTTTAATACTAATCATTCAGGGGAAGTTTAGCCATTTAAAAATATTTTGGTTAAGGGGTGACTCAATTTGAGTTTTAATGACCTTTTTTGTCCTTTATTGGGAGGCCCCTAATTGTTTTTTGTGGCCCCCAATTAAACTAGGATAAAAAGGGGTTTTAGAGGGGTTTGAGAGAAGAAAGAAATTGAGAAGAAGAAGAAGTGGGAGGAAGGGTCAATCTCCTGGAACTTTATTCCTTTGTGAAGGAAACCGAGTTTCCGTCTGGTCAAGTCAACGAGTTGACTGTGACAGAAGCTCGGTTTCCGTATGACACTATTCAGACGGAAACTGAGTTTCCGTCTCGTGTAGGGAAGGGATGCAACGCCACCATAGTGGAGCTGCCTTGTGACAAGTATCCCTTCCCTACAATTGAGGTATAGGGAAGGGACGAGGCCAACCATAGTGCATGGCATTATATAGAAGCTATCTTCATAGTAGTACTCGACAATCGTTCGATCTCCAAGGAATTATCTTTAAGTTTTGCCTCGAGTAAAAGAATTTTCGATTTCACTTTGGCATGTTCTTCAAGAAAAATCATTTTTTTGGAATCATGTTCAGAAATAATACTAATGAGAATATTGACTGTGTTTCAGCCGACTGACCTCAGAAGACTAAAATCCTACATGTTTTAAAATTTCAATACTTTTTTTGGATGCTTGTTAGAAAATTGCTCGGTTGAACCTACCAAGCGTTGGTATGTCAAGTTTGGTTGTCATATTTTAGTATAAAAACTCATCTAGAGTCGCGTGATTAAATACTGGAGTCAACTTCGTTTAGGTTTGACTAGAAAGTCAGACATGTTGACACATACAAGTATTACTCTGAAGACCTGAATAATGAGAAGAAGTAACGAATGAAACGAAGACATCATCCTTCCACTTGAGGTTAGTAATTGTGACTTGACTTGTTTCCATTCCTAATGTATCTTTCAAGTCGTATTATATTAAAAACATAACATGCGAAGCTGTATATATATAATACTCTAGTGATTAGACTTGGTCATATCATTATCATCAAAGTCTCAAGGAATTTATTGAATTACAAAGTATAACGCTTATCTTTTGAACTAAATACGACATCAACATAATCTATGTATTTAGTTACTTGATTATGTGTAAGATATAGGTGTGATTTTATCCTAGAAAACTATGTATTATTACATTGGTTTAAGAAAGTAGATTTATTAACTTGATTCATAATCAAAAGGGAAATCATGATTGGTCCGGTTCTTTATTGAATATCTTTTGGATGACCAATACAAGATGACAAGGTAGAACCTTTCTTAACTTATGTTGAGAATTGAGGTACAACCGGTCATAACCTATAGTGTGTAGCATGTTGTAATCGGTCACAAGCTACTTTGTGAAGAAAGGTATAACCGGTCACAAGCTACATTGGGAAGCTAGTTGTAATCGGTCACAAGCTACTTTGGGAAACAAGGTGTAACCGATCACAAGCTAATCTGGGAAGTAAGGTGTAACCGATCATAAGCTACTTTGGGAAGCATGGTGTAAACGGTCACAACCTATTTTGGGAAGCATGGTACAAACGGTCACAACTTAAATTGCGAGTCATCGTGTAACTGATCCCAAGGAGCAAAACCGAGTTTCCAATATTCACATATATCTATATGTTTTGTGTGATTTTGGAATTAGGGTTTGCTGAGAGAAACTTCTAGATGTCGACATTATTTGAACATGTACATAAATTTTATCATTAATTGTTCAAAAGTATTCCTTGATGCTCAATTATGATTTTCAAATATATATGTTTTAGTTACCAGCAATTAAAGCATATCCTCTGGAAAAGGTTATTAGTTAATGTGAAAAGCTAATAATAAAAGTTTTCTAAGAGAGATTTAGGAAATATGGTTTGGCATTTAATTGGAAATAAGAAATCTGAAATTAGGTACTTTAATGAATATCTTGAGAAAACTTTTGGTTTTGGAATTTCCTTGTTGTCCAAACAACCTTAGTCTATAAATACTTGAGTTTGCATTTCTTGCAAACTATCCTAAAAAGCCATACAAACTTCATTTGTGTTGTTTCTGGTCGAGCCGTCTATGCAGAAAGGAAAGTACCCTAATTAGGCGAAATCTCTTACAACCGCTCTACGAGTACCGTTGGTGGGAAACTAGATAATTGCATTGTTATTTTAGTTTTCGATTATTGATTTGATTGACTAACGGTTGTTGAAACTTTGATTGCACCTAGTTTGATTATTCTTGAGAACCTTCTCTTCTGATTTAAGGGTCACTCAAACTAGATCAAAGTATCGACATGATCTTTATAACCATTTGTGGATCCAAAGACATCTTGTGATAATCCATTGTTAACAGACTCCATTTTGTGTGTAATTGACCACAAGAGGATTCAAGTTTGTGTTGTGCCGTTTATTGAGAAGTCAATTGAAGATTTGAAGACGAAGAAGATTTTCTTATTAGTTTTCGTATCTTATATATTTTGTGCACAAACCTTGTTTTTTTTTTTAAAATGTATACACCGGATTTTTATAAAATTTATATATTTGAAAATCTATTTGAATTATCTACGTAACGAGTACAAATAAGACTAGTAAATTTTTATATTACGCAAAAAAAATTAATTTCTTTCGAATTTGATATCAAGCATGTGCATCGCACATGTGTCCTCACTAGTGTTCATTAAGCTTAGTCATATATATTTCGAGAACTAATTACCAAGATAAAACTTGACTCAAAATTCTTGATATGCTTGTAATAGTCTAATTATTTATGCGACAACGTCTTATAGATAGAAGGATGAATATAACTTGAGAAATAGGTGGTTCAGTCTTCACTGACCTTTTGTGGAAGAAGTTCTCCAAAAGCTTCGGTTGATCTTCGACTTCAAACGGTAGAACGCAGTGATGTCCGATTCTCAACTACACTTCTATCCTAATCCGAGACTTGACTAATTGTATAATAGAAATCAAGATACAGTTCAACTAAATTTGACAACAAGCTTGATATAAACACTTGTGAGTTCGACCGACTAATGCTCTAACAGATTTACCATAGGACAAATATCAAGTGGTTAAGATTTAATGTACTGGTTTATTTATTTTTAAATATAATGAAACAATTATAATTGTGAAAAGTAAAATTAAATCACACAACAAGATTTTGTTAACGAAGAAAACGCAAATGCAGAAAAACCCCGGGACCTAGTCCAGTTTTGAATACTCTCAGTATTAAGCCGATATACAAAGAACGAAGCTAACTTTGTATAGTTGAGACCAAGTAATCTACCCCTAGTTACTTAGTTCCCTTAGTATCCCTGCGTCAATACATAAAATGACTACCTTGATTTGCTTTACGAATGTAAAGTCTTAAGCAGTCAACTCCTTTTGACCGTCTTCCAAACAGTAAAGGAACAAAGTTGTTTGGTAACTACTCCAATAATCTTTTGGAAAAAGATTCTTCGAGTTTTGACAGAGGCTCTTCCATTTAAACAAGTAAACTCTTTTATCAGGTAAGATCAATCCAAATCAATAACTTAGATTCGGATTCACAACTATTAGATCCAGATATTGAAGAATACCACCAAATAATAGTTTCCAATCTAAACGACTATATAAAATCTATCAAAGATAAATCAGATCTAAGTCGGATCCCAGACGATCAATATGTGTGCACAAATCACGAGATACGAAAACCAATAAGAAAAATCTTATTGTCTTCAAATCTTCAATTGCCTTCTTCTGTACCTGCACAACACAAACTTGAATCCACTTATGATCGATCACACACAGAACGGAGTCTGTTAAAAATGGATTATCACAAGATGTCTTTAGATCTACAAGAAGTTCTAAAGATCTCGTCGATACTTCGATCTAGTTTCAGTGAATCTTATATCAGAAGAGAAGATTCTCAAGAATAATAAAACTGGGTGCAATCAAAGTTTCAACAACCGTTAGTCAATCAAATCAATAAACGAAAACTAAAATGAAAATCCAATTATCTATTTCCCACCGAAGATAATCGTAGAGCTTCTTGATCCCGCAGAAGTCTTTAAACGAGTGGTCATAAGAGATTTCGTCTAATTAGGGTACTTTCCTCTCCGGATAGACGGCTCCACCAGAAACAACATGAATGAAGTTTGCCTGGCTTTTATCATAGTTTGCAAGAAATGCAAACTCAACTATTTACAGACCAAGGTTGTTTGGACAATTAGGAAATTCCAAAACCGAAAATATTCTCGAGATATTTAATAAGTACCTAATTTCGGTTTTCCTATTTCCAACTAATATCCAACCTGTAATTCTGAAATCTCTCATTAGAAAATATCTAATATTATTTTAGCACTTAACTAGTTTAACTTTCCAAGAGATATGTTTTAATTAGCTGGAAAATCAAAAACATATACTCCCTCTGTCCTAAAATTTCTGTCCTCTATTCTATTTTTGTCTGTCCTAAAATACTGTCCCGCTTCTGTTTATAGTCATATTTTTTAGTCGAACTCTCAAATATATTCTTCAAACTTTTACAATTATAAAATTATTTTAGATATCACCAATCTAAATATTAAATGATATCTTCCTCAATAGGAAACAAATCTACTAAATCAATCCATAAAGATTTTTATTTTTATCTTCTATTTAAATATTTCTATGAATATTATAATTATCAATATATTTTTCTTACATACTCCATATACTCCTTTTAATTTAGTAATAATATATCATTTAATAGGGTTAGTTTTGTACACTCCTCCGGTCTCCTTAATATTTTGACTTAGTCAAAGCGGACTAATAATTTAGGACGGAGGGAGTAATTGAAAATCTTAATTCAAAGATTCTCAATATTTCAGATTGGGATCACCTTGAATATCAAGGAATATCTTTGGACAATAAAAGATAAGAATTGTATTCATGCACAAGTTATGTCGACATCCAGAATTTTCCTATTTAGCAAATCCTAATTACAAACTCACACAATATCGTAAAATAATATGTGAATATGAAGGATTGGTTTTGCTCTTGGGACTGGTTCTACTATGACTCCTAACATAGGTTAAGATCGGTTCTACCAAGTCTCCAAACATAGGTAGGGATCAGTTCTACCGTGACTCTTAATAAAAGCTAGTATCCGTTCTACCAAGTATCCCAATATAGGTAAGGAGATTTGGAGAAATACTGCTTTCATTACATTGAAAGAAATTTGGTTCTCCAGAAACAGAGCAGTTTATGAAGATGAAGAATTTAATTTAGAGATGATCAAAAAAATAATTATAAAGCTCATAGCTGACAGTGATATTAGAATGTCTGCATGCATGTGGAACTCTTCTTATGATCTCCAGATTATAAAAAATTTTAAGCTAAGATGTAGGAAAGTCAGATACCTTCAGGTCAAAGAATGCTTCTTTCTTCTTCCTAGGAGGAATCAATTGTTAATGTGTTATGATGCTGCTGCAGGAGGGAACCCTGGAGATTCTGGATTTGGTTTCATAGGAAGAGATTGGACTGGTGATATTAAAGTTGCTTTCACTGGTGGTTTGGGGATTGCAACAAACTTCTTAGCTGAAATAGTGGTTGTACTATTTGCAGGTGAATGGGCAGTGGCTAATAACTTTCTAGATGTTTGTTTCAGAACTGATTCAAGTGCAGCCATAACAACTTTTAGAAATGGGAAACTTCCTTGGATTGCTATCATAAGATGGAAGATAATTTGTAGTAGAATAAATTGGGAGTTTATACATAGCTTTAGAGAAGTAAACTTCTCAGAAGATTCGTTGGCCAAAAAAGGTGTTGGAATGAATAAAGGGGATTGTGTAGTGTTTACAGGAAGACCACCTTTCCTCAAGAAAATTGAAATTCCTTTCTTAAGATATTCTAGGTTCTACTAAGTGTCTCATTTGTTAGCCTACACAATAAAGGCTATTTTTTCTTATTTTTTTTTAGCCTGAGGCCTATTTAGGGGTGTTTTTATTTTTTCAGTCTAAGGCCTATATGGGCAATTTTGTATTGTGAATCTTTATTTCAGTTCTAATAAAATTCTTATTATCGAGAAAAAAAAAAGGATCGGTTCTACCAAGACTCTCAACATAAGTTAAGATCGGTTCTACCATGTATTCCAATATAGGTAAGCATCAGTTCTACCAAGTCTCTTATCATAAGTTAAGATCGGTTCTACCGCATATCCCAAACTAGTTAAAGATCGTTTCTACCATAACTTTCAACATAAGTCAAGATCGTAACTACCAAATTTCTTAGCTAGGTTCGAATTGGTCATCCAATAGATCTTCAATGAAAACCGGAACAAAACGCCTATTGATTTCCTTTCGATTACGAAACAAGTTTCGTACATGTACTTCCTTTAAACATATGTGAAAAGACGAGGGTACCCAAATACACCACAATCTTTTTGTTTCAACTTATAAGTCCTCTTACCAAGTGTAATCGTCTATGAACAAAGTCGAGACAATACAACAACTTCGGTATTCACACTTTGTGTGATCGTCTGTGGATATGAGATCGAGACAATATGACAAACAAAGTGTGATTACTTGATAATAGGTTCGGACTTAAGCAAGCTCTATAGGATCACTATCAAGTAATGCAGAGTTAACGTAAATTGCAATAATTATAATGCGGAAAGATAAAGTAAATGGCACGACAAGATTTTGTTAACGAGGAAACTGCAAATGCAGAAAAATCCCGGGACCTAGTCCAGAATTGAATACTCTCAGAATTAAGCCGCTGTATAAAATCTAAACCAATTTCGTATAGTTGAGACCAAGCAACTACCCCTAGTTCACTTAGTTTCCTCAGTATCCCTGCGCTTCCGACTTCGATGAGCCATGCACTGGTACAATTCCTTTGGATCGTATTCCAAACAGCAAAGGAACAACGAATTTGTTTGGTAATAATTCTACTGATTCTTTTCAAGATAAAGATATCTCAAGTCATATGCAAAGGATCTTCCGTTTAATCTAATTTGCCTGGTTAGATCAATCTATCCAATAACTACAAAAGTAGTTAAGTTTAGATTCACTATCAATCAGTATATATCCCAAAGAGAAACTATAAAGCGATGCCGATCTCACACAACTAATCAATCGAATAAATCTGATTCTAGTTGGATCCCAGCCGATTAAGGTTTGTGCACACAATAAGATACGAAAACCAATAAGAAATCTTCTTCATCTTCAAATCTTCTTTAATCTTCAAATAACATGCAAAACACCATTTGAGTCTCTTGTGATCAATCACGCACCGAACGGAGTCTGTTAACAATAAATTATCATAAGATGTCTCTAGATCTACAAACAATTCTAAAGATCCCGTCATACTTCAATCTAGTTTGAGTGAATCTTATATCATAAGAGAAGATTCTCAAGAATAAACAAACTAGGTGAAATCAAAGTTTCAACAACCGTTAGTCAATCAAATCAATCGAAAACTAATAACACTGCAATTATCTAGTTTCCCACCAACGGTACTCGTAGAACTTCTTGATCCCACAGAAGTCTTTAAACGAGCGGTCGTAACTTCAACAAGAAATGAAGTTTGCCTGCCTCTTAGGATAGTTTGCTAAAAATATAAACTTATGTATTTATAGACCAAGGATGTTTGGACATCAAGGAATTTCCAAAACCGAAAATATTCTCAAGATTTGCAATGAATGGAAAAATTCTGTTTTCCTAATTCCAATAAATGCTTGTCCAATATTTCTGAAATCTCTCAATAAAAAATCTCCAATTGATAAATGCACATTACTAATTTTTATTCTATAGAGAAATGCATTTAATTGCTGGTAATTAAAGTATATAAAACCAAAAACCTTAATTAAAAGATTCTCAATTTATTTCGGCACGGGATCTCCTTGAGTACTAAGAAATATCTTTGAACAATAAATAATAAGAGTTATTGTACGTGTTCAAAGTATGTTAACATATTTTCACTGTAAATCCTTATTTCATATTTACATGAATTTACATTCTTGGAATCGGTCATACCACACTTCCAAACAAGTTTAAAATTGGTTTTCCAGTATTCCAAGACATGTGATTGATCAAATACCAAATCACATACATGGGTTCAATCGGTCCTAACCAATCACTAGGATCGGTTATACCTCAATATGGAAATACTTGTGATCGGTCACACAAGTTACCAAGACCGGTTACATCAGTTACCAGGATCGGTTCCATATTCCCATGATATTGCTTATGATCGGTCACACCAGTTACCAGGACCGGTTACACCATCTACCAGGACCGGTTACCAATTACAAGGATCGATTACACCACTCTTGTGATCGGTCACACCAATTACTAGGATCGGTCACACTAATTATAAGGATCGATCATACCACACATGGTGATTACTTAGGATCGGTTACACTAATTAATAAAAACCGGTCATACCAAATCATAAGTCACGCATTGTGATTAGTTATACCAAGATATATAACATAGTAACGGTCGGTTCTACCATCTCACGCATATTGGTCATCCAAAGATTTGGAATGAATAACCAGACTATAAGCCTAATGATTTCCCTTTCGATTCATAAAACAAGTTCATGAATGTACTTCATTTAAATGAATGTAAAACATTATTTCCTAGGTTGAAATCTTCACCATAACCCATTCACATAATTATGTCGATGTCATATCTACGAAGTTCAAAAGATAAGCGCTATACTTCTTAGTCTAATTCCCTAATACTATGATCATACTATCATGATCATGTCACATCACTAGAGTATTATACAATATGTGAAGTATAAACAGTTTCGAAGTTATGTTTTCAATATACCACTACTTTAAAGATAGGTTAGGAATGAAATAGTTCAAGTCAATATTACTAACCCCAAGAGGAAGGATGATGTTGTCATATTTTAGTGAACCAAAACTCATTTAAAGAGTCGTTTGATTATGTACTAGAGTTAAATTCGTATAGGTTATCTTGAAAGTATTAGGATATGAGACATTACAAGTATTGGGAAGACTTGAAGAAGTGAAGAAGTAAGGAGCTACAACGACAACATCATCCTTCCACTTGAGGTTAGTGATATTTGACTTGAACTGTTTCATTCCCTAACGTACCTTTCAAGTCGTGCATATTGAAAACATAACTGCGAAGCATGAATGATTACACTCTAGTTAGACGTATTATTAAGGAATACAATACGAAGTATAATGCTTATCTTTTGAACTTCGTATATAAGACATCGACATAATCGTTTGAATGTTATTGTGATTATGTATGGGTATGAGGTGAAGATTTCATCCTAGGAAACAATGTTTTACATTAGTTTAAAGGAAGCAAATTCATGAACTTGTTTCGTGAATCGAAAGGGAAATCGGTAGGCTTATTGGTATTGTTATTCATTGCATATCTTTTGAAATACCAATATGTGTGATTAGTATAACCGCTCATGACTTGTTTATGTTCTTGGTAAAACTATTCACAAGGCCTGACTTTTTGTATTGATATGACTTTTATTAGTGAAATCGATCTTAAGTAATCACCTGAGTAGTATGATCGATTTAGTGCTATTGGTATGACCAACTCTAGGCAAAGGGAAACCGATCCTATGAAGAGGTGCAACTGACCACAAAAGGGGAATCGATCCTTGTAAGAGGTGCAACACGTTTTTAGTGAAAGGGGAACCGATTCTATGGACAAGTGCAGCAAATACAAGTAGTTACCATAAGTATGTGGGGAACCAATCCTAATACCTAGTCAACCGAATTTTTGGAAAGCTAGTGTGACTATGCACATGTTGATGGTGGATTTTCGTTTAAGGCTAAAATTATAAAAGCCGAATTTAATAGGCTGATATCCTGTAAAGGATAAATCCATTTGAGTGATGAATGCTTCTTCACTTTATTAATTCACCTAGAATGGAGCATGTGGCAACAATACCATTGAATTAAATACACCCAGAATGGAGCATGTAGCAACAATCCCGATTTTCTGTGGATTTATAGCATTATTAAATAATGCTTTATTAGCCTTGTATTTCCTGTGCTGTTCCCGGGAACCCTCACTGTTGATGCGGCATGAGACTGTGTGTTACTCCTAAAAGGGTAACACGAATCTCCGAGTGTCAATAGTGAGGCATGCACGAAATGCCCGTACAGGATATCTCTCGGTGTGTTATACTAGCCCGATTGAGTAAAGTCTCTCGGTGTGTTATACTAGCCCGATTGAGCATTCCTCTCAGTGTGTTATACTGACCCGATTAAGTATAATCTGGACTGCCTGTGCCAGTCTCGTAAATAAACATGACCACGCAGGTTGGCCGCATGATTCGATAGCCTAGACGATCCTCAGTAGGAGCATGCTATCACCACAATGACTACCAGCGGCCCGGTTATGCCCTGGCTGGTCGAACGCATGCCTTACCCCCAAATAGCCGCCAAACACCATCCCTGAAGAGGATGGTCGAGCAGGCATGGAGTGGCTAGCATGCGCAAGAATGTAAAAAATGGTCTCAAAATAAGTCGCAAGCGTCCAACTTCGCAGGCACGGTTGGACGGCTTGGATTGTCCCGCGATCAATTGGTGAAGTGTTGGTACGCCCATTGGCGGGCCCACTTTCCACCTACCTGATCGGTTCTCCCACATCCAAGCTATGGAGCAATAAACGATTTCCCAAACATGGCTGAAGTGATGCTTTAGGAAACCGTGGAAATCCAAATTGATCACGACCATCCAACTTCGCAAGCATGGTTGGATGGCTTAGATTACACCTAGGACCGTCGGTCAGGTATCACCATGTTCACCACCGGCCCAATGTGGGTCCCTCGTGGTCGGCCAGTCCATACGAAGAGCATAGCATGCAAATCGAGTGGTTTAGATCGCACCTTCGCGCGACAAGCTAGCATGGACGTGAGCACCGGCGGGCCACCTCCATGCAGGACCAATCGGTCCCTCCAAAATCGTCCCCTAAGCTCAAATTCGATTGAGCTGAAAGTGGGTGCTTGCGCACCTCCAAAACCCTAATCCAACGGTCGCAGATGGGGTCGTAAGCCATCTCGTCCGTCCAACTTCTCTAGCTTGGACGGACGGCCTAGGATAGGAGTTAGGCGACCAGTGAGGCATCACCACGATCACCGTCCGACACTCTTCTTTGTAGAGTGATCGGCCAAGTCATGGCTCACCCATGCAACCTCTAAACGGTCACTCGAATATGGCTGGAGGTGATGTTGTTTTAAGACGCTTAATTCGTGACTTACTCCGTTAAGCTTTAAAACAGCGATGCTTCATGCATATTGGATATATTCGATGCATAACATGCGTAGAATACACACGATATTTTATGAATATCGAATTTCCAAATAACTTAGTTATTTAACCTAGCACCGTATGCTACCTTTTGTGGGTCCCATGATCCACACACTCGAGACATCAATCGTGTCACAAACTGGGGGATACTTACTGGGTATTGGTCTGGCGGTTTACACCGTGCAGCGTGCAACGCACCATCACAAGAATGTGTGAGGAAGACATGGACGGTTAGTGATGATGTGAGAAGTGGGCTTATACCTGATCGTGTGACAATCACTAGCACGACTCCACTACTCCATCACTCCACTTCCTCTGCTTCCCAGACGTGGGTTAGGCTCAATGACTTGTATAAATAGGTTCTCCTCCCTATTTCCAAAAGAGAAGGGGAAACCAAGTGTTAATACAACGTATTCAAACACGCAGAGCTGATTGTTTACATCCTGCAAGCCAGTTCGATATTCTGATACAAGTCATAAGCAGCCAACACCTTCACAATCTCAACACATTCTTCGCTTCCCTCCCTAAGATCAACCCCATCTCCTTCACTTTGTGACTGAAGCAAGTCTGGAACGACCATTTCTTGGTTTAGGCCAGAATTGTACAGATTGATCTCTCGAATCAGAAAGCACTCAGGTTTAGATTCATTTCTCATCCACACACACCCCAAAATTACCAAAACCAGCAGAATTTTCACCCATAAACAACAGAGTACTCACATGGAGGTAGAAACGAAACTTGTTTTGGTAGAACCGTGAAACCCATGATTTGTGATTGAGTGTTCTTAATCAATCACATAGTTCTTGAAAGTCAGATGAACCAATTCTAAACTCTTTTGGAAGTGTGGCAAATCGGTTTCAAGATTGTAAGTATGAAAGATGACTTACAAAGTAAAGATGTCGACATACTTTGAACATGTGCAGTAACCCTTATCTATTATTGTTCAAAGATATTCCTTAATAGCTAAAGGAAAATCCCGGATCAAAAAATAAGTTGAGAATCTTTAAATTTAGGTTTTTAATTTTATTTTTGGAAAATGAAAATTGGTAATGTGCATTTACTAATTGGAGATTTTCTAAGAGATTTTCGGTCAATGTTTGGACAAAGCATTTCCAGGAATTATGGAAACCGAATCTGGAATATATTGCATATCTTGAGAATATTTTCGGTTTTTGAAATTCCTTGGTGTCCAAACTTCCTTGGTCTATAAATATCAAAGTTTGAATTTCTAGCAAACTAATCCTCAGAGCCAGCAAAACTACCTAGTTGTATTGTTACTGGTGGAGCCGCCTATTCGGAGAGGAAAGTAACCTAATTAGGAGAAATCTCTTACGACCGTCCAGTTTAAAGAATTCTTTGGGATTGAGAAGCTCTATTAGTACCATTGGTGGGAAACTAGATAATTGTGGTTTATTATTAGTTTTCGATTGATTTGATTGACTAACGGTTGTTTAACTTTGATTGGACCTAGTTTGTTTATGCTTGAGAATCTTCTCTTCTGATATAAGATTCACTCAAACTAGATCGACGTTTCGACGGGGATCTTTAGACTATTTGTAGTTCTAAATGCGTCTTGTGATAATCCATTATTAACAGACTCCATTCTGTGCATGATTGATCACAAGAGATTCAAGTTGATTGTGTGCAAGTGTTTATTGAAGATCTAACAAGATTTGAAGACAAAGAAGACTTTGAAGATTTCTGATTTGGGTTCATAATATTTGGTGTGCACAATACTTGTTTCAGTTAAAGAGGATCCTACTATAATCAATTTATCCTTGTGGTAGATTGGATTGATTAGTTGAGTAGATCGGCATCAATGCGTTTCTTTGTGATTCAAAGTATTGATTGCAAAATATAGACGATTACTTCGGTAATTGTTAGTAGATAGATCTAAGGACCTGAAAAAGGAGTTTATTGAGATAAACGGAAGATCCTTTTGTCGAACTCACATCACTTAGTTGAAAAGAGTTGATACCAAACAAATTTGTTGTTCCTTTAATGTTTGGAATACGAACCAAAGGAATTGTTCCAAGTACGTGACTTATTACAAGTTGGAGGCGTGGGAATACAGACGGAACTAGGTGAACTATAGGTTTAGTTGCTTGGTCTCAACTATACGAAGTTGGTTTGATTTTGTATAGTGGCTTAATCCTGAGGGTATTCAATTCTGGACAAGGTCCCAGGGTTTTTCTGCATTTGCGGTTTCTTCATTAATAAAATCTTGCTGTGTCTTTTACTTTTCTATTTCCGCAATTATAATTGTTTTCATTATAATTAGAAGTAAAATACACAAACGTTAATTCCTATGTACTTGATAGTAATCCTATTGTGTTTGGTTAAGTCCGAACCTCTTATCAAGTGAACATACTTCGTTGTTGTATTGTCTCGATTTGTATCCATAGACGATCACACGAAGTGTGAACCGATTAGTTGTATTGTCTCGACTCAGTCCATAGACAATCACTTTCGGAGAAAGGACTTATAGGTGTAAAAGTTTTAGATTGAGGTATATTTAGGTACCCTCATCTTTTCAATTCGTATCAGAGCAGGAAAACACGAAAATATCTAACAATCCGTGTTTGATGCGATCCAACCTATAAGACATGAGTCAAAGTAAAGTTAAGCGAGAGAGAAAACTAAAGAAAGACTCAGTTAACGTATCGCAAGACGTTGAAAGTTTTGATTTTAGGAAAGGCTTAAAAGGAGCTTCTTCATCAAGTTCTACTTGCTCTTCTAAAAATAAGTCTGAATGTTCTCTAGACGAGACTAAGTTAAGCCCTATACTCGAAAGCAATGATTTAGACTCTGAAAAGTATCTTTTTGATAACGAGAATTTTTTGAGTTATATGCTTGAGATTTTTGATGAAAGATCAAGTGTAAAAACATCTGAACTAAAGGAATTGAGCAAACAATTTCTTATTTGTTCTAATGAACTTCTTTCAGCACTTGAAAGAGAACGAGATGTAACCTTAAAGTTTCAAAATATCGATGAAGAGCATAACTTGCTGAAAGAAAAATTCTCACAACAAATACAGAGTCTTAAAGACAAAGTATGTACTAGTCTTTCTCGAGCGGAGCTTTTAGAGAAAGATCGTGATGCTACTCTTGAAAAAGTACATTTCTTGGAAGAAAAACTTGCTGATTATGATGCAAGGATTAACTCTCAACAAAAGAGTTTTGAAGAGAAAGAAGGTGAATATCTCTCCCGAGAAAAACGCCTTGAGGCCGATCTAGCTAGTGCTCTTGAGAAAATCAAGGTGTTGAAATAAGAAAATTTGGACCTTAAAAGGTTCAATGCTAGCTCAAACAATTTAACCTCAATGTTAGAAGCAAGTAGAAATCATCGTGATATACGAGGATTGGGCTATAGGGGAATAAATGCTTCAACTTTAGCAAAGAGGTAAAATTTGTTAAAGCTAAAAATTCTTCTAAACCAGAGGCTTCCACTGATGTAAAAAATTCTCGTATTTCTTGTAAAGAAGTAAAACCAGTCAAGCCTAAGAATCATGTTCAACCATTCTCTTCAAGTATGACAATCAAAGAGAGCACTTCTGCTAATGACAAGGATCAACAAAGTGTAACAAAGATAAGAAGAAGAAGAGGAGGAAGAAAAATCGTCGAGCTCCAATACAAGAGGATCCACAAAAAGGTAACATTAAAACTCACACTTCATATGTTACTAAGCATTGTTGTTATTGTGGTAATAGAGGGAATGTGGAATGGGGGTGCAATATTCGTAAGTTAAAAGATACACTTTCTTTTATATCAAACGAATTGGCTAAGATTTCTCCCCAAAGGAACTCAGATCAATATTGTCCAAAGTTTAGGCAAAAGAATTCGTATAATGATAAATCATGTTTTTCCCATCGCTCGTCAAAGACATCTTATAGAAGACCCTATTATAGAAAAAGAGATGACTTTGCAAATGCTAAGACAAGATCTGATGTTCCAAACTGGATAAAGGGTGTTTCGCAAAATACTTAAAAGGACAATGATCCTAATGGTATGAAGGAGAAAGTTGCTCCTGCGAAACCCAACTCTAAATGGGTCCCGAAGTCCTCCATAGTCAAGAAGGGACCAAAAGTTAGTCACAAGAATGACTCTCATCTGTTAATTGTTGGTGACAATAATTACAAGAGTCTTCTTGAAAGACTAAAGAAAGACATCATGTCTGAAATCTCTTGTACTAGTGAACGTCTTGATAATGAAACTCTTCATCACAAGTCAAAGAAGAAAAACAAGAGATGGAACAAGAGAAAACAAACCAAGCAAGAGGTCAAGAATGATAATTCTGTCTTAGTCACTCATGATGAACACGACAAGGCTCAACTCAACACAACCTAGTCGTGTTAGAATGTGCATGCTCACCTTGGTGCTCAATCTTTTGAAAGGTGAGGAAGTACATGAAACTGAGCATGTGATCTCTCGGTTATTATATGACTAACTAACATCTTTAGGGAGATTTCTTTTCTCCTATACTCATACTTTCTCTATCTATATTTGAGGTTTTGATAGAAACGGTAATTTTGGGTTTATGATGTTGATATCTACTGATCATATATGTGTAGGTTTTGTTTTTACGGTTAAAACGAGCCAAAAATCACTGGATTCGGACATCGTATGCAAAAGTTATGTCAAAAACAGTTTAGTGTTGTTATCCGTCACAAGTAACTCTTAGGAACCGATCCTAGTGATCGGTGCAATGTTGGGAACCGATCTTAGTGAGAGGTCCCCATACGAAGTAGTGTAAAACTGTTTTTCCCATAACTTCTTCATTCGTACTCGGAATGACCTCATTCTTTTTGCGTTGGTTTCGCAATTCATTTCCCTAAAAGATAGAGGTAACTGGAATACTTGATTACTTGTTGAATATTTATGGTGTATTGCATTTGTGTTTATGGGATGTGTGATTTCGGTTTTCTTACCTTGATATTCGATCTCATAATGTGTGAACCCTTATGGTTTGGGTGACTTTTTTTTTAGCAGGATTAAGTTCTATCCCATGTTGGTAGGATTTATTAGAGGATCATGAGGGGTTCTGATTGAACAATATGTGAAAAAGTCACAATATGTTGAATCGTTTGGTTTAACATAAAAGCATATGTGTTTCGGGGTTTTCAACTTTTGCTTGCAATAGTTAAAAACCGGTTTTCAAACTTTCTCTAGTAAAGGTTGGTTGTTGTTATTCTTTTGTTTCTCATAAGGATGACAACACAATGATATTTCGATATCAATTCTCCCTGGAAGAAGATGCAAACATATTGGAGAAGAGGATGCGAAATTTGAGGTAACGACTTTGTTAGTTAATTGTTTTCCTGTTTAAGAAAAGCCTGAGTTTATTGCGTATATTTATTGCTTTTTCTTAACAAAATTTCGGTACAATTGATGGTTTATTCCATTATTTGTGTATGGATGTGTGTGATCCAATTGTTTCCGGTTAAGAAAAACTATTGTTATCTTGCTTTATTGTTTGGTATCAATCGTTTAGGCTTACAAAATTTCGGTGAAATTGTGGTGCTTTAATGTCTATGTTGTTTCAATTGCTTCCGATTGAGGTGAATAATTATGCAAGTTGATTTATTTGGTTTGTATGAATTGTTCATGGCTTAACGAAAGAAAAGGTTTACGGGATGAATTGTTTAGTCCAATTCAATTCCGGATAAGAGAAACTAAGTTAATTCTGATCTTAGTTAGACTTATCAAAGTGGAGGTTTCGGTTATTCAAGTCTAATCGAATGCCTTAAAAAGGAATGCTAGTTAACTAACCTAGTACTTGTCTTGTTTAAAAGTTAAAGGTCTAAGTTATATGGATTATTAGAACCGGATGAGAAAAATAGAGTTATCTTTATTTTGGTCTTATCGAACAAGCGATTTGTATTTGTACAATCGGTTTAGCAAAGGAACTAAGGTGCTTAGTCGATTTTTGGTTAACTAAACTATTAGGGAAAATTGCTTCCGGAAATTGTTTCCTTGGTAACATATCAAAACAAAATTAATTTGTAGTTTCGGTTTTGATATTGATTATCAAAAATGGTGTGTGGAACCCTCGTGCTTAACTCTTATAGGTTTGCAAGTCTATTTTGAGATTTGTAAGATCCTTTCGGTTTGTCCTTTATTTGCTCGTACCTTTGTCATTTTGTGACAAAAAGGGGGAGAAATATATGGAGTAAACAAGTGATACTAGTATTGATTTATATTGATTGGTATCACTAAGGGAATGGACATTGGTGCTTAAAAGTTTATCTAACGA
The DNA here is from genome assembly GCF_003573695.1 of Papaver somniferum. Lineage (NCBI taxonomy): Eukaryota > Viridiplantae > Streptophyta > Magnoliopsida > Ranunculales > Papaveraceae > Papaver > Papaver somniferum. The sequence goes on along the minus strand of NC_039364.1, from coordinate 185,200,724 downwards.
AAGAATAAATCATAGACTAAGGGGGAGTAGCATATCATATGATACTTGTATATATGGACTACAAAGGAATAAAAAAGGCGTGAGGATTGATAAAATATACCTATCTTACCTTTAGGGGTATTAGCTTTGTTATTATAATGTCAACAACGGTATTTATGGATTGAATGTATACAGGTTATTGTGTTGTTGAATTTGGGAATCAAGCGTATGTGTTCTTGTAATTTGTTTATCCATATGATGTAAGAGTTTTGTCACTAAAATTGACAAAGGGGGATTTTTTTTAGAGCATAGCTCGGTTAAACCCACTAAGCGTTGGAATGTCAAGTTTGGTTGTCATATTTTAGTGAACCAAAACTCATTTAAAGAGTCGCTTGATTATGTACTAGAGTCAACTTCGTATAGGTTAGATTGAAAGTATTAGGATATGAGACATTAAAAGTATTGCGAAGACTTGAAGAAGTGAAGAAGTAAGGAGCTACAATGACAACATCATCCTTCCACTTGAGGTTAGTGATGTTTGACTTGGACTGTTTCATTCCCTAACGTATCTTTCAAGTCGTGCATATTGAAAACATAACTTTGAAGCATGAATGATTACAGTCTAGTTAAACATAGTATTAAGGAATACAATACGAAGTATAATGCTTATCTTTTGAACTTTGTATATAAGACATCGACATAATCGTTTGAATGCTATTGTGATTATGTATGGGTATGAGGTGAAGATTTTTCATCCTAGGAAACAAAGTTTAAAGGAAGTAAATTCATGAACTTGTTTCGTGAATCGAAAAGGAAATCACTAGGCTTATTGGTATTGTTATTCATTACATATATTTTGAACTACCAGTATGTGTGGTTAGTATAACCGCTCATGACTTGATTATGTTCTTGGTAAAACTATTCACAAGGAATGACTTTTGTATTGGAATGACTTTTATTAATGAAACCGATCTTAAGTAATCACCTGAGATGGTATGATCAATTTAGTGTTATTGGTATGACCAACTCTAGTCAAAAGGGAATCGATCCCATGAAGAGGTGCAACTGATCACAAAAGGGGAATCGATCCTTGAAAGAGGTGCAACACGTTTTTAGTGAAAGGGGAACCGATCCTATGGACTGAAGCAAATAAAGTAGTTACCATAAGTATGCGGGAAACCGATCCTAGTACCTAGTCAACCGAATTCTTGGAAAGCTAGTGTGACTATACACAGTACTCACATGGAGGTAGAACAGAAACTTGTTTGGGTAGAACCGTGAAACCCATGATTTGTGATTGAGTGTTCTTAATCAATCACATAGTTCTTGAAAGTCAGATGAACCAATTCTAAACTCGTTTGGAAGTGTGGCAAATCGGTTTCAAGATTGTAAGTATGAAAGAGGACTTACAAAGTAAAGATGTCGACATACTTTGAACATGTGCAGTAACACTTATCTTTTATTGTTCAAAGATATTCCTTAATAGCTAAAGGAAAATCCCGGATCGAAAAATAAGTTGAGAATCTTTTAACTAAGGTTTTTAATTTTATTTTTGGAAAATGAAAATTGGTAATATGCATTTACTAATTGGAGATTTTCTAAGATATTTTCGGTCAATTTTTGGACAAAGCATTTCAAGGAATTATGGAAACCGAATCTGGAATATATAATTCATATCTTGAGAATATTTTCGGTTTTTGAAATTCCTTGGTGTCCAAACTTCCTTGGTCTATAAATATCAAAATTTGAATTTCTAGCAAACTAATCCTCAGAGCCAGCAAAACTACCTAGTTGTGTTGTTACTGGTGGAGCCGCCTATTCGGAGAGGAAAGTAACCTAATTAGGCGAAATCTCTTACGACCGCTCAGTTTAAAGACTTCTTTGGGATTGAGAATCTCTATTAGTATCATCGGTGGGAAACTAGATAATTGCGGTTTATTATTAGTTTTCGATTGATTTGATTGATTAACGGTTGTTGAACTTTGATTGCACCTAGTTTGTTTATGCTTGAGAATCTTCTCTTCTGATATAAGATTCACTCAAACTAGATCGACGGGGATCTTTAGACTGTTTGTAGTTCTAAAGACGTCTTGTGATAATCCATTGTTAAAAGACTCCGTTCTGTGCGTGATTGATCACAAGAGATTCAAGTTGATTGAAGATCTAAGAAGATTTGATGACAAAGAAGACTTTGAAGATTTCTGATTTGGGTTCTTAATCTTTGGTGTGCACAATAATTGTTTCGGTTAAAGAGGATCCAACTATAATCAGTTTATCCTTGTGGTAGATTGCATTGATTAGTTGAGTATATCGGCATCAATACGTTTCTTTGTGATTCAAAGTATTGATTGCAAAATCTAGACGATTACTTTGGTAATTGTTAGTAGATAGATCTAAGGACCTGACAAATGAGTTTATTGAGATAAACGGAAGATCCTTTTGTCGAACTCACATCACTTGGTTGAAAAGAGTTGACACCAAACAGATTTGTTGTTCCATTACTGTTTGGAATACGAACCAAATGAATTTTCCAAGTACGTGACTTATTACAAGTTGGAGGCATGGGAATACAGACGAAACAAGGTGAACTATAGGTTTAGTTGCTTGGTCTCAACTATACGAAGTTGGTTTGATTTTGTATAGCGGCTTAATCCTGAGAGTATTCAATTCTGGACAAGGTCTTGGGTTTTTTCGCATTTACGGTTTCCTCGTTAACAAAATCTTGTTGTGTCTTTTACTTTTCTATTTCCGCAATTATAATTTTTTTTATTATAATTAGAAGTAAAATACACAAACGTTAATTCCTATTTACTTGATAGTAATCCTATTGTGTTTGGTTAAGTCCGAACCTCTTATCAAGTAAACATACTTAGTTGTTGTATTGTCTCGAACTCGTATCCATAGAGGATCACACGAAGTGTGAACCGATTAGATTTATTGTCTCGACTCAGTCCATAGACAATCACCTTCGGAGAAAGGACTTATAGGTGGAATTTTTCTAGATTGAGGTATATTTGGGTACCCTCGTCTTTTCAATTGGTATCAGAGCAGGCAAACACGAAAAGATCTAATAATATGTGTTTGATACGACCCAACCTATAAGACATGAGTCAAAGTAAAGTTAAGCGAGAGCGAAATTAAATTTAAGCGAGAGCGAAAACTAAAGAAATACTCAGTTAACGTATCGCAAGACGTTGAAAGTTTTGATTTTAGGAAATGCTTAAAAGGAGCTTCTTCATCAAGTTCTACTTGCTCTTCTAAAAATAAGTCTGAATGTTCTCTAGACGAGACTAAGTTAAGCCCTATATTTGAAAGCAATGATTTAGACTCTGAAAAGTATCTTTTTGATAACGAGAATTTTTTGAGTTATATGCTTGAGATTTCTGATGAAAGATCAAGTGTAAAAACATCCGAACTAAAGGAATTGAGCAAACAATTTCTTATTTGTTCTAATGAAATTCTTTCAGCACTTGAAAGATAACGAGATGTAACTTTAAAGTTTCAAAATACCGATGAAGAGCATAACTTGCTGAAAGAAAAATTCTCAAAACAAATACAGAGTCTTAAAGAGAAAGTATGTACTAGTCTTTCTCGAGCGGAGCTTTAAGAGAAAGATCGTGATGCTACTCTTAAAAAAGTACATTTCTTGGAAGAGAAACTTGCTGATTATGATGCAAGGATTAACTCTCAACAAAAGAGTTTTGAAGAGAAAGAAGGTGAATATCTCTCCCGAGAAAAACGCCTTGAGGCTGATCTAGCTAGTGCTCTTGAGAAAATCAAAGTGTTGAAAGAAGAAAATTTGGACCTTAAAAGGTTCAATGCTATCTCAAACAATTTAACCTAAATGTTAGAAGCAAGTAGAAATCATCGTGATACACGAGGATTGGGTTATAGGGGAATAAATGTTTCAACTATTAGCAAAGAGGTAAAATTTGTTAAAGCTAAAAATTCTTCTAAACCAGAGGCTTCCACTGATGTAAAAAATGCTCGTATTTCTTGTAAAGAAGTAAAACCAGTCAAGCCTAAGAATCATGTTCAACCATTCTCTTCAAGTACGACAATCAAAGAGCGCACTTCTGCTAATGACAAGGAAGCAACAAAGTTGAAAAAAAGATAAGAAGAAGAAGAGGAGGAAGAAAAATCATCGAGCTCCAATACAAGAGGATTCACAAAAGTCTCACACTGATTAAGGTACAATCACGTTCCTTACGCTTCTAAAACCACGCCGGATTCTGCGCACTTGACTCCCTTAGCTGATCTCACCCACAACTAAGAGTTGCTATGACCCAAAGTCGAAGACTTATAAACAAATTTGTCTCCCACAGATAAGTCTATTCTGATAGATAAATCTGTCTCCCACAGAAGTACCTATGAAGCTTTGTTTCTTCTTTTGATAAATCAAGGTGAACAAGAACCAATTGATAATCCGGTCTTATACTCCCGAAGAGCATCCTAGATATATCAATCACCTCACAATAACTTAATTATATGGTAGTCGAAGAAGTTATTGTGGAATTATAAAGAATGAGAGGAAGAGCTTTGTGATTACTTTTTATATCTTACCTATCAGAGATAAATCTCAAGCAAATCTTAGAGAACATAGTACTCAATACGATAGAACAAGTAAGATCATAACACGCAACTACGGAGAAAATAGTTAGGTCTGGCTTCACGAATCCCAAATGAAGTCTTCAAGTCGTCAACCTATAATGGTTTTGGAAAAACCTAGGTTAAAGTAGAATCTACTCTAGTCGCAACTAGGACACAGGAAAGTGTCGGGATTAGGTTTTTCAGTTGCTAGAGTTCTTCATTATATAGTCTTTTAAATCAGGGTTTGCTTTCATTCAAAGCTAAGATAGCTTAGTAACAAAGCATTCAATTTTCACCGTTAGATGAAAACCTGATTTCATATTCAAGCTAAGTCTGCTTAAAACCAAAGCAATATCTCTCAACCATTGGATGGTCTTAGCTTGTTACACACAAATAAAATATTTAGATATGGGTAACCGTACCTAAACGTGTATATTGAGTTGGCTCAATAACAGTTAATTGAAGTTATCCACATGAACATTTTTGTCTTGACCACATTCATCTAACACTTCTAGCTCAAGTATGATGATCAATCAATCATGAAAGATAATCAAATGAATCTAATTGTGTTCCATATAGAGTTGTTCAATTGTTCATTATTTCACAGAAATATATATGAACCAGTTGAATCAAAATCATGAACGTTAAGCCATGGTCTGCAAAGATTGCATTTCTTAATTCATAAATGTATTTGTTCATGAGTATGAAAAATATACTTGACCGATTTTAGAACTTAAACCACTAAGTTTGCAAACAGGTACGCAAACTATAGTTTCCGGACTTTGGTCTTGTCCAGCCGTTTGCAAACAGGTATGCAAACAACAGTCCCGGACCTAACTCAGGTATAACCGTTCGCATACTGGTATGCAAACAAGGTTCACGTACTTTAACAGTTAAAACCGTTCGCGTACTAGGTATGCAAACAAGGTTCCCGGACCTGAATCATACCAAAACAGTTTGCATACTAGGTATGCATACTGCACTGTTCACCCAGAGAAAAGAATTCGGTCTAAACAGTCTGTGAAACATGGTTCTAAGAATTCCATTCAAGAAGGTTATGGTGGACATATTATTGTTCACCCCAGCACAACTTAAATGTGTTGGTTGTGTATCTTGTCTCATGTGCCTGGTTCAAAAAGAGACAAGGGTTTGCACAGTTCAGGCTTTAGGAAAAGAGAAAAGGATTTTTCATATTTCTTCTTTTTGGTCCTGTTTTCACCTTTTTTGGAATTCTTCCATCTTTTAATATCTAATTTATATTGAAAGGACTTTACTTTGTTTGAGCAATAAAAGAGGGTTAAAATCGACAATTCTGCCTTCTTTAGGGTTGAGAGTTGTGCGTACGTGAATCCTTTAGTGTATAAAGTTTCTGTAACCCTACATTCCTTTTTCCTTCTCTGAAAAATCTTTTTATCACAAGATTGCTTGTTGAGTCTGATTTGTGAATTCCTCTCACAATCCCATACTGGTATGGAGAATCCAAGCATTATGTCTTCTGAGGAAAATATGTTAATATGATTGCTAATCCATCAATCATGAAGTAAAAAGATAAATCTCATGTACCTTTAACTTTGAAAAGAAAAAGAAGGAATGCGAGAAAACCAAGAGTTGTTCCTTTTAATCAACATAATTTCTCTGGGGTTCCTAAAGAGTTGAAGGAAACAAGAAAGGAGATTCAGGAAATAAAGGTTATTGTTTTTAGGATTCTCGGAATTTAGAAGGCCCTGGTTCGGCATCAGTCTAGAAGGTTTGTTGGAATTAACTCCTTTCTTCATGAACCTTATGTTCCCATGGTTGTTGGCGACAAGGAGTTGAGGGACGATAAAGGATTTTTTATAGGCCTTAATGTCTAGGAAACTTCTTATGAGAATTTATTCTTGTGTTTTAAGAAGGATAACTAGGGTTTGGAATAGCAGTTATTGTGAGTACACATAGTTATTTCCAACGATTTTCATCTTGCAATGTTTTTAGATTTATTTACTTAAATTCTAAAGTTTATTTGGAAGATGATTTTTGTAGTATTAATCTTTATGGTTTCATATATTGCAACTTGTTATGGGATATGTGTGTTTGCGTCCGAGAACTATGATTATCCAATATATGTCAAAAGTTAAGTCTTTTGATAGACATATTTTTTGTGTCTGAATTGTCCTTAGTGTCTCTATTGTTAGTGCTTGATTTTGTACTTATTATGGTGTTTTTATGTTTATGTAGGTGTTTTTGGATAAATACACTTGGGTGGAAAAATTTGCTCAAAAAGTGCTATTTGGACCCCCTGAAGAAAAGTACTAAAGGCACCCTCAGTTTGGATAAGGGGCACCCCCAGGGCACCCCTCAAGGCAGCTACTATTCGCACCCCCTACTCTGGATAGGGGGAAACCTTTCTTCTTCAGTTCAAATTTCTGTTTTTGGCGGGAAAAGCAACTCTCAACCTGCCGGAATTAGGGTTGGCGATTTGAGCTTGTTGCAGTGAGATTCAATGGCTTATTTTTGTTGGGTCGGCTCAATTCAGCTAAACAGGGATGGTATAGGATTTAGATATATCTAAAATTGGATGGATAATATGTTCGGAGCAAGACAGGAGAATACGTGTACGGAGGATACTCTCCATTAAATTCGAGAGGATTTGGGGAGATTTTATCGTTGCATTCAGTTCACTCCAGCCTGTTACACTGAAACAGGGATGCTGAGTCCTTCAGATTCGATAAAAGAAAAGAAGTTACGTGGAATTGATGCAAAACAGAGGCTTGAGATATCACGGGATTTGTAGAGTTATATTGGGAAGGTTTGCGTGTATTCTCACCGTTCGTGACTTCTCCTTAGACACATTTCAGCGTGTTTGGAGTGTGTAAACACAAGTCAGTTGCGTGAGGAGTTAAAAAAGGGAAGAAAATATTCCCAAGGAGATATTCTTTACTGCCGAGTGAATGGAGAATTATATGGAGTTATGACGGGATATTTCGTTGCTGCGAGGCTATATAAACTGTTGAGGATTAACAGAAGGGGGACAGAGAGGATTGGGAGCATTTTAGAACGTCACAGAGTCAAAAATTCAGAGTTGCATAGAATCGCCATTTTCTGCTGCTGTGAAGAACACCAAGAACATAAGACGCACAAAGACAGTCGTTTTGCTACAGTGACAACGATAGTTAGGTTTTATCGTTCTCTGTAACAGTTCGGTTTGTAACACATATAATTGTAAAAAACCTGGTTTTTAATTATTTTCTCCCATTTAGTCATTTGTAAACACTTTGAGCAATGAAATCAACTTTTGAGCGTGTTTCCAACATGATGATGAGTTAATTCTCACGCAACCAAGGAAATGAGGAAGCTATTTACGCATGAATAATTGGTAAGCATTTTGTTTTCTCTAATTTATAATTTATAATTCACTCAATCACTGCTTTTGCAGGGTTTTAATTTGTTTTCATATTTTTCTTAATTAGTTGTGATTCAATTTGATAGGTTATACTTTGTTTAGACAATTGATAATCTATGCTTGGGGAATACAGTTAATATTTGAGAATATGCCTGATTATTTGTGAATTAAGAAATTAGGGACTTAAGATAATTAGAGTTTTGGGGTCTTTACCATCATTCATTCATGTGTAATAGTGGAATCAGTGTCTTGGTTATTTTTATATCTTGAAATCAATTTTGCATTAAGTTCTCTTTGTTTTTGTTTTTTTAAGTTTTATAAGTTATAATCTATTGCTTTCACAAGTCTCAACGAACCTATTACTACAACTTTGAAAACAAATCATCTTTCATATGTCATTATGCTATATATATTGATAAAAGATTGAATGAACTTTTGACAAACAAAAGTTAAGCATATTATGTCATTATGCAAATATTGATGGAAGATGGGATGAAATTTTGTCTACAAAGATTAAGTCTACTACATATCTCTATGCAAATATTGATGAAAAATAGAATGAATCTTTGAATATTCCACAATATTGGTCCTTCCCTGATCCACATTTTTGTGTAAATACTGCGCGGCTCCGTAAGTTCTCTTATGTTGAGCATTTCTGATTAAATTAATCATGGGTTCTATTATGGTTAATTTAGTTGAGTATTTTGGATACAAATTCATGTTTCATGTGATTTGTTAATGTCCAAAGAAATCCTTCTTTTCTTGTGAAAATAAGGTCGCTCTTGTTGTTCTTTCGGGAATGACATTTTGTGGGGAGAGTTCTTAATTGAACTTGTGCTTAATTGCCAGATCTTTGTGGGGAGTGCGACTGTGGAATATTGTAGGAGTTTTCTTGTATCTTTATAAACTCCTTGATGAATACACTGGTTTCGACTATGTGAAATCATCGAAACAAAGTTGATATGTTCTCTTTTGGTCATGAAGTATCTCTATGGAAATTTCATTAGGATCCCACTAGTTTTCGTACCTTTGCCAATTTTCATTAATGTGTAGTTCACACTACAAATACATATGGTTTACGGATCATTATGTAAGGGGGAGTGGTTTTCATATGGGAAGAAATATTGACTAAGGGGTAGTGATACATATCACCATAGTATTGTTGTCAAAGTTGTGATACAATCGGACTTTGATGTTGTGTAATAATACTATGACATTGTATAACAATGATTGAGAGCAACTGTTTTCTCACTGTTATAGCTACGGATCTTCAACAACTATGATGTTGAGTTGAACATATTCAGAATCACTGGAGTACTTGGAAGTGACGAATATTTCGAGTAATGTTGAAGAACAAAGGAAATCAAGCATTTGGATTGAGAGATACAATTTTTATTTATTTTGTATTTCATATGTATTGATAGTTTTGTCACTAAAATTGACAAAGGGGGAGATTGTTATAGCATTGCTCGGACGAACTCGCAAGCGTTGCTATCTCAAGCTTGTTGTCAAGTTTGGTTTCCAAAAATATAAGTCTTGATTTCTAGTGTACTTATAGCTAAGTCTCGGATTAGGATAGAAAGTGTAGTTGAGCATTAGACTTCACGGCGTTTATCGAATGAAGACGAAGAACTACTAAGGGGAGCTTGTGTAACTTCATCAACAAAAGGTATGTGGAGACTTGAACTCATTTATCACTCAAAAGTCTATCTACTTTATTCTTATTTGAGATAAAAGTCGTATAGCTATATAGACTTTAATTATACACATTTGATATTTTGAGCTGAGTTAAACTCGCTTACATATTTCTCGAAATATGTGTTTGTAAGCTTTCGCTTTAACCAAGTTCATCTTATATTCTTGACGAAAGTCAAAAGATGATCATGTGAAAATCGCCTGGTAACATTTTACATGATTTGTGTGAGACAGTCATTTGATGTAGACTCAGAATGTTTCGTATTGATCATTCGATCACTTGAAAATTGCTTTGAAGCTAATAGTTTGTGTGAGACATCTTTATCGTCTTCCGAGAATGTTTCAATGACTGAAATGAAGTTTAGAACACTTAACCATGATTGGATAAAGCATAGTATGCGTACTTGCATATATGTAATCCAAGTCCGGATGTTGATGGTGGATTTTCAACAAAGGACAAAACCGTAAAATCATGATACTGCATGTCGACTTCAGGCATGTAACGATTCATATTTTACGAAGTCATGATGAACATGTTCTCGAAAGGCCTCCACTAGCTGAGCGTTCGACACCTGGCATTTCATCATGACCTCTATGTTGAATAACATAATTGGGAGGTTCTCCGTAAGATTGAGAGCAATAACGCCTTCAGGACGTCGGTGACACTCATTGTTCCCTGACTACATGAGAGAGGCCCACCTCTACATATAAGAACGATTGAGCGGTTCTCCGTAAGATTGAGAGCAATAACGCCTTCAGGACGTCGGTGACACTCACTATTCCCTGACTATGTAGAGAGACCGTGTATAGATCCAGACGGTTCTCCGTAGATTGAGAGCAATAATGTTTTCAGGACTTCGGCAACACTCGTTGTCTCCTGACTATGCACCTTCAGAACGGATATGACGCTTTAACTTGGCTAATATCCCTTCTGTAATAGATTAATTCTACCATGACATTCACCACTGAATTCCTAGAAGATAATTTACTTTATCTCATTACTCCGTGATCGAATCCACGGCTGATCTCATGGAATGGTAATGGATAATCTCATTACTCCGATTTCATGATCGAATCCACGGCTAATCTCATGAAATGGTAATATTTAATTACTCTGATTCTATGGTCGAATCCACGATCCCATGGAATGGTAATATTTGACTATATTATTCCAAATTCATGGTCGAATCCACGGCTAATCCTATGGATTGATAATAAACAACTACTCACTTTTATTACTCAGTTTCATGAATCATTCTCCACTGAATTTCATAAATTAGTAATAAATACTCAACAATCGGGCATCTGGATCATCACTGAGTAAGCCCCTCAAAAATGGTGCAAGTGTACTCGACAATGATGCACGACCGAGCACCCGGATGCACAAACGAGCATTCAAAATATGGACAGATGAGGAATCCTACGCAAAACAAGAGAAAACAATAAATAATAATAAAATAATAAGAGGCGCCATGGGCCAGGCCCTAGCCGTGGCCCGTCCCATGCCTCTTCCATTTTTTTTCCCTATTTTTGTTATTTTCATGAACTCATGAAAACTCCTTGATTTTAACAACTTTCCTTGTTTGAGAAAAACTCATGGATTCTCCATAACTTCACGGATTCATGAAAAATAATATTATAAAATAGGGAAAGGTGTGTGGGACCGGGAAACCTAGCCGGCCGGCCAAGCCCAAGCCGCGGCCGGTCCCACACCTTACAATTCCTAGCTTTTTATAATTATTATTTCCCAATTTCATGAAACTCCTCTGTTTCAACAAAACTCATGGATTCTCCATAATATCACGGTTTCATGAAAAGTAATAATATAAAATTAGGAAAAGTGTTGTGGGACAGGGAAACATAGCCGGACTGCCATTCCCTATCCGTGATCGGTCCCACACCTTGCAATCCCTAGTCTTTTATAATTATTATTTTCCTCAATTCATGAAACTTCTTGGTTTGAGCAAAAATCATGATTTTGTCATAATTTCTCAAATTTTGCTCGAATCATGAAAACCAAAAGCCAACATGTTCACGTGACCGGCTAGTTTCTCACGGCAATATTGAATGTTAAAATATCCTTATTTTAATGTTTAGAAAATATCGACCAATTGAGCATACATGCTCATTCCTGCAAAAATCAAGAATTTCAGTCAAGATGAAACTCTTCTGAAAATTCACAATGTTGTTCAAACGCACATCAGAAAATACTGAAACTCTCATTACGGAAACACGGACACCATGTAACACGTTCATGCCTGCTTGACCGACCAGGGTCATCCCTAGGGCTTGCACAAATCCGGTCCCACACGTTTTCATAATTCTGACCTAATTTGCTTAATTGTTCATATTGGGCCCAAATTCTCTCCAACCAACCTGGGGATTGCTCAAACGACCAACAGCTGGTCTCGTGACCACCAAGAACCGGTTTCATGCCCTCTTGGTTGGTCCCCATCTTACATACTTAGGTTTTATCACTTAATGCTGAATCCAGTAATATTTCAATAAACGATGAAACCGGCATTTAATCATCATTCTTTCACCAATCCTCCAACTGAGGACCCTGGTGCATGATCACTCGAGCACTGGGCACCACATGGACTCCCATCATTCCATGTGGTCGGTCCCTCTATCACTCATGACCTATTTTCAGCGATTCATCAATTAACAGATAATTGATCTGAAATTAGGGTTTCGAATAAATGCTCCACGAATCATCATTCTGAGAAAGATTGAAACACTAATGAATTTATGTTGATTCAGCAATCAACATCTGAATTAATCATATAATATTTGGTAATCTACCAATATTTTAATATTTTATTGGGTCACGTCACCAATAAATAATTCGTCGAATTGAGCAATACTTGCACAGTTGCTCAAATATTGATCCAACTATCAATATTTAGTAATTTATCAGTAATTCGTCGAATTGAGAAATACTTGCTCAGTTACTCGAATATTGATCCAGATATCAATATTTAGTAATTTATCAGTAATTTTTCGAATTGAGAAATACTTGCTCAATTGCACGTCAAATTATCAATAATCATTAATTTGTCGAATTGACCAATACTTGCTCAGTTGCTCGTTAAATTCTCAATATTCAGTGATTCGCCGAATTGAGCAATACTTGCTCAGTCGCTCAAATACTGGTCAATAATTCATCACTGAATCTACAATATTGACATCATTTCAGAGAACTACATGTTCGATCGATGAATCGCGGAGCATTCATCACTCATGTTCGATTCAACAAAACCTAGACTCACTGTCTAATCAGCCAACAACTGACTAATTAATACACGTCTGTCATGCAGACTCCACGATTCGTGAGACATCAATCACGTCAAATTGTGAGATATCAATTAGGATTTTGGTATGGCGGCCTACAACACGTGGATTCATCCACAACGAGAAATGTGAGTAAGTCGTATCAAAGGTTGAAGGAGTTAGCAAAGTAGTGGGTAAATGATCAACCAAGTCTCCGCACAATCTGGAACTGGTTTCACCACGATCTCCTACTTTCCTACTCTTTCACTCAAGAAACCGTCACACTTACAGGGATCAAGGTGTTCACGACTCTGACAATATAAATAAGTCTCTGAATCCATGATTGAAAACAACGAATGATCACTAGCTATCAGCAATTGTCGAATTTCTCGAGTAACTACTCTCAAGAATTCATTAATCTATCAGAACTTATTCGAACTCGTCAGTTCACCAAAAATTGCAGAAACCTTCATCACATCCACAATCCTTGATCATCACTGATCCCACATAATTCCCAGCTTCCCTCCTACAGATCAACCCATCTCCCTTTTTGCGACGGAATTGACTCTGGAACGGGCATTGACTTGGTTTAGGCCGGAGTCCTACAGATTGATCTCTTAAATCTAAGTACTCCCTTTGCAGTGCATCTGTGTGAGTTTAAGCAGTTTGCTCGGTTGAGGAGTCTCGGCAACACGCTCGTCTCTTCACTTCCCTAAAAAACCAGCGATCCGTTTTTCCCCATCCACAGATTGGCGACCACAGTGGGAGATTAATCTCTCGGTTGAAATCTCGCATTTTCACAAAATGGTTGATCTTAGGTTGGGTTCAATTACAAATCCTAACCCGAACAATGCTAGCACTAGCAACACCGGTGGTACTCCAGAAACTATTCCTGCTTCCAACATCGGTACTGGTAACACCACTCCTCTGCAAACCAACATTGGAGACAATCCTCTCTTCGGCCGGTCTCCCGAAGAAATCATGGAGAATCCACCTACCACAGATGATCTCATGAAGGTGCAAGAAACTCTTGCAAAGAATCAAATTGACATGGCCAACACTCAGAAAGAGCTGTGCAATTATCTCAAAACTCTCACTGACAAGATGTTAGAAAAGGCTCGGGAGAAGGGAAAAGTTAAAGAAACGTCTCCAACTGCTGACCCTGAAGTTGTTCCAGTCCACGTAGTTGACCATGATGAAGTCTACAAAACTGCAGAAAACCCGCCAGCAAAGGAGCCTGCCGATTTTATCATTGGGTGGAGAGAAGAATTAAGATGCCTCGTCATCAAGGATGCATCATGGGGCCTAGCCTTCGATGATGCAGGTCGGTCCTCCTCCTGGATTGATGCTCACGTGGGTAGTGGGATGCAATGGACTTTGTCTGATCCTTTCCACGGAGCTTCCCTCGGTTTGAACAGTTCTAATCTGCATATTCGTGCGTAAGGAAACAATGATGCAGGAATACGAATGACTTCTTTATTCAGCATAGTCTTCAGGCATTGGTGATACGTTGAAGGGACGATCTCGTATGTGCTGGTCTGGTTTCATTCAAAGTCTGTCATTGTGGTAGGATGCCGTACGATCTTGCTTGAGCGAACCTTGGACGTCCTGAGCGAACCTATTATCAAGTAATCATACTTCTTTGTTGTATTGTCTCGATCTTGTATCCATAGTCAATCACGCAAGTTATCTTGTTGTCGTATTGTTTCGATCTCGTATCCATAGACGATCACACGAAGTGTGAACCGATTTGTTGTATTGTCTCGACTCAGTCCATAGACAGTCACTTTCGGAGAAAGGACTTATAGGTGGAAAAGTTTTAGATTGAGGTATATTTGGGTACCCTCGTCTTTTCAATTGGTATCAGAGCAGACAAACACGAAAATATCTAACAATCTGTGTGTGGTGCGATCTAACCTATAAGACTGGTATCTAAAAATGGTTTTTATAGAACCTGATAATGATTCAGTTAACGTAAAGCAAAGTATCAAGAGTTTTGAATTAACACTTGATGATGGAAACTACGAATCAACATCAGAAGATCTTCATAAAATCATCTCGATAGAATCTACTAGACAAGTTAATCTTGTTAATGATGTAGAATCTGATGACAACTGGAAAGTTTGACTACAAAAGGGGTTGGATGAAATTTTCGACGATGATGACTCAGATTTTGAACGAGATGTAGAAGAGGATATCTCAGAATACCGAATCCTTTGAAAAATAAAAAAGTGAGAACTTCGGATTTTCTTGGTGTTATGACTCCTCTTTGTCGTGAGAACACAAAACTGAAGAGGGTTTTTCAAGGATATTATATTAGTTACCGCACCAGTGATTCTCTTCTTAAAGATCGTACAAACAAGCTAAATTCTAAGAAATTAGAATGTGAAAGTCTTCGAAGTGATCTCTATTTGTCGGAAAAGAAACTTGTTGAATATGAAGCAAGGGTTAATTCTCAACAAAATATTTTTGAAGAGAAAGAAGGTGTATATCTCTCACGAGAAAAACACCTTGAGGCTGATCTAGCTGGTGCTCTTGATAAAATCAAGACGTTGGAAGAAGAAAACTTGTACTTGAAAAAGTCCAATGATAGCACAAACAATTTATCCTCTTTGTTAGAAGCAGGAAGATATCATGGTGATACACAAGGATAAGGATATAAGGAATAAAATGCTTCCAACGATAACAATGAGATAAAGTTTGTTAAAGCTACAAATTCTTCTCAACCAGAGGCTTCCACAGATGTCAAAAATGATACTATTTCTTGTAAAGAAGTAAAGCCAGTCAATCCTAAGAATCATGTTCAACCAGACTCTTCAAGTGCAGCCATCAAAGGGAGCACTTCTGCTAATGTCAAGAAGGCAACAATGTTGAACAAAGATATGAAGAATAAGAAGAAAACTCGTCGAGCTCCAATGCAAGTGGATCCACAAAAAGGTAACATTAAATCTCATACTCCTTATGTTACTAAACATTGTTATTATTGTGGCAATAAAGGGCACTTGCAATGGGGATGCAAAGTTCGTAAGATGCAAGATGACTTTCTTTTATATCGAACGAATTGGCTAAGTTTGCTCCCCGAAAGAAATCAGATCGTTATTGTCCTAAGTTTAGGCAAAAGAATTATTATAACGATAATTCAAATTTTGCATATCGCTCGACAAGGCCATCTCATAAAAGACCCTATTATAGAAAAAGAGATGACTTTGCAAATGCAAAGACAAGATCTAATGTTCCAAATTGGAGAAAGGTTGTTTCGCAAAATATCCACAAGGAAAATGATCCTAATGGTACGAAGGAGAAAGATGCTCCTGCGAAACCCAACTCTAAATGGGTCCCAAAGTCCTCCATATCCAAGAAGGGACCAAAAGTTAGTCACAAGAATGACTCGCAACTTTTAATTGTTGGTAACAATAATTACAGGAGTTTTCTTGAAAGACTAAAGAGAGACATCATGCCTGGAATATCTTGTACTAGTGAACGTTGTGATAATGACACTCTTCATCACAAGTCAAAGAAGAAAAACAAGAGATGGAACAAGAGAAAATAAACCAAGGAAGAGGTTAAGAATGATGATTCTGTCTTACTCACTTGTGACGAACAAAACAAGGATCAACTCAACACAACCTAGTTGTGTTGAATTGTGCATGCTCAACTTTGTGATCAATCTTATTAAGGGTGAGGAAGCATGTCAAACTGAGCACATAATCTCTCGGTTATTATATGATTAATTAACATCTTTAGGGAGATTTATTTTCTTCTATACTCATACTTTCTCTATCTATATTTGAGCTTTTGATAGAAACGGTAATTTTGAGTTTATTATGATGATATATACGGGTCATATATGTGTAGATCTTGTTTGTACGGTTAAAACAAGCCAAAAATCACTGAATTCGGACACTGTATGCAAAAGTTATGTTGAAAACAGTTTCGTGTATGGATTCATGCCGTAACCGATCCAAGTGAGAACTATATATAACTATTAACGATCCTAGTGAGACCTATATAGAACTATAACTGATCCTAGTGAGAAATATAAGATCTATAACCGATCCTAGTGAGAACTTTAACCGGTCCTAGTGATTGGTCCATACGAAGGAGTGTAAAACTGTTTTGCCCATAACTTCTTCGTCCGAACTCGGAATAACCTCATTCTTTTTGCGTTAGTTTCGTAATTAAATTTTCTACAAGATTGAGGATTAATTTCTATCCCATATTGGAAGTCTTTATCAAAGAATCATAGTGAGAACTTTAACCGATCCTAGTGAGAACTTTAACTGGTCCTAGTGATTGGTTCATACGAAGGAGTGTAAAACTGTTTTGCCCATAACTTCTTCGTCTGAACTCGGAATAACCTCATTCTTTTTGCGTTGGCTTCGTAATTCAATTTTCTACACTATTGATGATTAAGTTCTAGGACATGTTGGTAGGCTTTATCAAAGGATCATAAGGAGTTTCGATTGAAACTCATGTGTGAAAAAGTCACAATATGTTGAATCGTTTTTGGTTTAGCATAAAAGCATATGTGTTTCGGGGTTTTCAACTTTTGCTTTGCATTAGTTAAAACTAATTTCAACCTTTCTCTGGTAAAGGTTGCTGATGTTGTTGTTCTTTTGTTCTTGCAATAGGATGACAACACAATGATATTCCTCCCCAGAAAGATGCAAAGAAAAGGAGAAGAGGATGCGGAGCTTGAGGTAACGAATTTGTTAGTTAATCGTTTTCCTGTTTAAAAAGCCTGATTTTATTTCATATATTTTGTTTAACAAAATTTCGGTACAATTGATGTTTATTCCATTATTTGTGTATGGATGTGTGTGTGATTAGGATTAACGAAATTTCGGTGCAATTGCGGTGCTATAATGTCTATGTTTGTTTCAATTGCTTCTGGTTGAGATAAATAACTATGCAAGTTGATTTATTTGGTTTGTATGAATTTTTTATGGCTTAACAAAAAGGTTTTCGGGATCAATTGTTTAGTCCAATTCGATTGAGGATAAGAGAAACTAAGTTAATTATGATCTTAGTTAGACTTATCAAAGTGGAGGATTCGATTATTCAAGTCTAATCGAATGCCTTAACAAGAAATACTAGTTAACTAACCTAGTACTTGTCTTGTTTAAAGTGAAAGGTCTAAATTATTGTTCGAATAATTAGAACCTGATGAGAAAAATAGAGTTAATTCTGATCTATAGTTTGGTCTTATCAAACAAGCGATTTTATTTGTACAATCGGTTTAGCATAAGAACTAAGGTGCTTAGTCAATTTTTTGATTTGCTAAACTATTAGGGAAAATTGCTTCGGGAAATTGTTTTCTTGGTAGCATATCAAAATAAAATTACTTTAAGATCCTTATAGGTTGCAAGTCTTTTAAGATTTGTAAGATCCTTTCGGTTTGTCCTTAATTTGCTCGTACCTTTGTCATTTTGTGACAAAAAGGGGGAGAAATATATGGACTAAACAAGTAATTTGGTATCACTAAGGAAAGGACAATGGTGCTTAAACGTTATATCTAATGAAATAGTAAAGCATAGACTAAGGGGGAGTAACATATCATATTGATACTTGTGGTTATCCTAACTATAAAGGGAATAACAAAGACGTGCGGATTGAAAATCTACCTATCTCACCTTTAGGGGGAGTATTAGCTTTGTTATTATAATGTCAACATCGGCATTTATGGATTGAATATATACAGGTTATTGTGTTGTTGAAACTTGGAATCAAGCGTATGTATAATGAATTCTTGTAATTTGTTTATCCATATGATGTAAGAGTTTTGTCACTAAAATTGACAAAGGGGGAGATTGTTAGAGCATAGCTCGGTTGAACCCACCAAGCATTGGTATGTCAAGTTTGGTTGTCATATTTTAGTGAATCAAAACTCATTTAAAGAGTCGCTTGATTATTTACTAGAGTCAACTTCGTATAGGTTAGCTAGAAATTTATTAGGATATAAGACATACAAGTATTACTCGAAGACTTGAAGAACCTGATGAAGTAAAGAGCTACATCGACGACATCATCCTTCCTCTTGAAGTTAGTAATATTTTGACTTGAACCGTTTCATTCCTAATGTATCTTTCAAGTCGTGCTATATTGAAAACATAACTGCGAAGCTGTGAATGATTATACTCTAGTTAGACGTAGTATTAAGGAATTCTAATACAAAGTATAACGCCTATTTTTTAAACTTTGTATATAAGATATGGACATAATCGTATGAATGCTATTGTGATTATGTGTATGGGTATGGGTGAAGATTTCTTCCTAGGAAACAATGTTTTTACATTCGTTTAAAGGAAGTACAATTCATAAACTTGTTTTGTGAATCGAAAGGGAAATTGCTAGGCTTATTGGTATTATTATTCATTGCAAATCTTTGGATTACCAATATGTGTGCTTAGTATAAACTCTCATAACTTGTTTATGTATCTTGGTAAAACTATTCACAATGCCTGACTTATTTATCGATATGACTTTTATTAGGGAAACCAAACTTAAGTAATCACCTGAGATGGTATGATCGATATTTGTAATTGGTGTGACCATTCCTATTCATTGGGTAACCGATCCTAGAACTTGGTGGGACTAATCACAAGATGTGTAATCGATCCTTGTAGTAGGTTAACAAGTTTTAGTAATTGGTTCAACCGATCCTATAACTTGTACGCAACCGATCACAAGTAAGTCCCATAAATAGTGGTACACGATCCTGGTACTTAGTAACCATTTTATGGAAACTAGTGTAACCGATCCTAGTATCCACTTGGAGGTAAAACCGAACTTATGTTTGGTAGAACCTTTAAACCCATGAATGGCGATTGAATGTTTTTGATCAATCACATAGTTCTTGGAAATCAGATGAACCAATTCTAAACTTGTTTGGAAGTGTGGAAAATCGGTTCCAAGATTGTAAATATGAAAAAGGATTTACAAAGTAAAGATGTTGACATACTTTGAACATGTGCAGTAATTCTTATCTATTATTGTTCAAAGATATTCCTTAATAATTAAAGGAGAATCCCGGATCGAAATAAAATTGAGAATCTTTCAATTAAGGTTTTTAGTTTTATATCCTTTTAATTTCCAGCAATTAAATGTATATCTTTAGAAAATAAAAATTGATAATGTGCATTACTAATTGGAGATTTTCTACTGAGATTTCGGTCAATATTTGGACAGAGCATTTCCAGGAATTATGAAAACCGATTTTGGCTTTATTGCATATCTTTGAGAATATTCGGTTTTGGATATTCCTTGGTGTCCAAACGTCCTTGTTCTATAAATATTGAAGTTTGCATTTCGAGCAAACCAATCCTTAGAGCCAGCAAAATTACCTAGTTGTGTTGTTACTGGTGGAACCATCTATTCGGAGAGGAAAGTAACCTAATTAGACGAAATCTCTTACGACCCCTCGTTTTAAAGACTTATTTGGGATTGAGAAGCTTTACGAGTACCTTTGGTGAGAAACTATATAATTGCAGTTTATTATTAGTTTTCGATTGATTTGATTGACTAACGGTTGTTGAACTTTGATTGCACCTAGTTTGTTTATGCTTGAGAATCTTCTCTTCTGATATAAGATTCACTCAAACTAGATCGAAGTATCGACGGGGATCTTTAGACTGTTTGTAGATCTAAAGACGTCTTGTGATAATCCATCGTTAACAGACTCCATTCTATGTATGATTGGTCACAAGAGATTCAAGTTGTTTCTGTGCAAGTGTTTATTGAATATCTAAGAAGATTTTGAAGACAAAAAAGATTTCTTATATGAGTTCATAATCTTTGGTGTGCACAAAACTTGATCTCTGGGGATCCAACTATAATCGGTTTATCGTTTGATAGATTGGATTAATTAGTTGTGTAGATCGGCTCAATACATTTCTTTGTGATTCATAATATTGATTGCGTAGTCTAAACAATTACTTTGGTAGTTGTTGAATAGATTGATCTAAGAACCCGACAAAGGAGTTTATTGGGATAAACTGAAGAGCCTTTTTTCAAACTCATATCACGTTGTTTGAAAAGAGTTGTTACCGAACATATTTATTGTTCCTTTACTGTTTGGAATACGAACCAAAGGAATTGTTCCAAGTGCGTGACTTATTGCAAGTTGGAGGCGTAGGGATACTGAGGGAACTAGGTGAACTATAGGTTTAGCTGCTTTGTCTCAACTATACGAAGTTGGTTTATATTTTGTATAGCGGCTTAATACTGAGAGTATTCAATTCTGGACAAGGTCCCGGGGTTTTTCTGCATTTGCGGTTTCCTCGTTAACAAAATCTTACTGTGTCTTTTACTTTTCTATTTCCGCAATTATAAATTTTTTTATTGTACTTAGAAAGTAAAATACACAAACATTAATTCCTAATTACTTGATAGCAATCCTATAATGTTTGGTTAAGTCCGAACCTATTATCAAGTAATCATACTTCGTTGTTTCATTGTCTCGATCTTGTATCCATAGTCAATCATGCAAGTTATCTTGTTGTCGTATTGTCTCGATCTCGTATCCATAGACGATCACACGAAGTGTGAACCGATTTGTTATATTGTCTCGACTCATTCCATAGACAATCACTTTTGGAGAAAGGACTTATAGGTGGAAAAGTTTTAGATTGAGGTATATTTGGGTACCCTCGTCTTTTAACCTTGCTTCTTAAAGGTAGCTTTTGATCAATTACATCTTGTGACCGGTTATACCATGGATTCCAAAGTAACTTGTGACCGGTTACAACTTGCATTCCAATATAGCTTGTGATCGGTTACACCTTGATTTCTAATATAACTTGTGACCCATTCCAACTAGCTATATTATATAGGCTTTGACCGGTTATACCTCAAGTCTCAACAAAGTTAAGATAGGTTCTGCCGTAGTCATCTTCCATTGGTCATACAAAATATATTCAATGAATAACAAGACCAATCATGATTTCCCTTTCGACTATGAAAACAAGTTCATACATCTACTTCCTTCAACTAATGTAAAGAATCATATTTTTTCTAGGATGAAATCACACTTATGTAATGCACACATAATCATATAAATATATACAATATATTATGTCGATGTCGTATTTACGAAGTTCCAAAAGATAAGCATTTATACTTCGTAATGTGTTTTCCTTGATACTTTGATCATACTATTATGATCAAGTCTCACCACTAGAGTATTATATTCAAATATATACAGCTTCGCATGTTATGTTTTCAATATAGCACGACTTGAAAGATACGTTAGGAACGGAAACAAGATCAAGTCAATATTACCAACCTCAAGTGGAAGGATGATGTCGTCGTTGTAGTTGTTACTTTTTCTCATTCTTCAGGTCTTCGGAGTAATACTTGTACGTCTCAACATTCCTAGACTTTCCAGTCTAACCTAAACTAAGTTGTCTCTAGTATTTAATCAAGCGACTCCAGATGAGTTTTAATACTAAAATATAACAACCAAACTTGACATACCAACACTTGTTGGGTTCAACTGATCTGTGCTCTAATACACCTTGCTCCAAAAAGTAGCTTGTGACTGATTACAACTTGCTACATAATATAAGCTATGACCGTTTATACCATAATTCTCAATATGAGTTAATATAGGTTCTACCTTGTCATCTTGTATTGGTTATTTAAAAGATATTCAATAAAGAACCAGATCAATCATGATTTCCTTTCGATTACAAAACAAATCCGTATGTACTTCCTTTAAACAAATGTTATAAAGCATTGTTTCCTAGGATGAAATCAACACCTATAGCTTACACATAATCAAGTAACTAACTACAAAGATTATGTTGATGTCGTATGTACGAACTTCCAAAAGATATGTGTTTATACTTCGTAATTCAATAGATTCCTAGACACTTTAATCATAATGATATGACCAAGTCTAATCACTAGATTACTATATATATATATATATATATATATATATATATATATATAGCTTTGCATGTTATATTTTAAATTGGGAATGGAAACAAGTCAAGTCAGTATTACTAACCTCAAGTGGAAGGATGATGTCCTCGCTGCAGTCGTTACTTCTTATCATTCTTCAGGTCTTCGGAGTAAAACTTGTACGTCTCAACATTCCTAGACTTTCTAGTCTAACCTAAACGAAGTTGACTCTAGTATTTAATCAAGCGACTCTAGATGAGTTTTGATACTAAAATATGACAACCAATGCTTTGTAGGTTCACCCGAGCTATGCTCTAACACCAATGCAGGATGACAGGGTAGAACCAATCTTAACTTATTTTGAGAATCAAGGTGTAACCGATCATAGCCTATATTGTGTGACAATTTATAACCGATCCTAAATAGATTTGGAAAGCAAGGTGTAACTGATCACACCCTACATTAGGAAGCAAGGTGTAATAAATGACAACCTACTTTGGGAAGCAAGGTGTAACTGGTCACAACCTACATTGGGAAGCATGGTATAACAGGTCACAACCTTTATTGTGAGTCATGGTATAACCAGTCCCAAGAGCAAAACCGAGTTTCCAATATTCACATATTTCTTTATGTTTTGTGTGATTTTGGAATAGGGTTTGCTAAGATAGGAAACTTCTACATGTCGATATTATTTGAACATGTGCATAACTCTTATCATTAATTGTTCAAAGATACTCCTTGATGTTCAAGGTGATCCGAAACCGAAATATTGAAGAGCATTTAATTATGATTTTCAAATATGCATGTTTTAATTACCAGCAATTAAAGCATATCCCTTGGAAAAGGTTTATTAGTTAATGTGCTAAACTAATAATAGAAGTTTTCTAAGAGATATTTCGTAAATATTGCTTGACATTTAAGTGGAGATAGGAAAAAAGAAATTAGGTACTTTAATGCATGTCTTGAGAATATTTTCGGTTTTGTAATTTCCTTGTTGTCCAAACAAACTTGGTCTATAAATACTTGAGTTTGAATTTCTTGCAAACTATCCTAAGAGCCAAGAAAACTTCATTCGTATTGTTTCCAGTGGAGCCGTCAATCCGTAGAGGAAAGTACCTTAATTAGGTGAAATCTCTTACGATCGCTTGTTTAAATACTTCTGTGCGATCAAAAACCTCTACGAGTACCATTGGTAGGAAACTATATAATTGCATTGTGATTTTAGTTTTCAATTATTGGTTTGATTGACTAACGGTTGTTGAAATTTTGATTGCACCTAGTTTGAGTATTCATGAGAGCCTTCTCTTCTGACATAAGGGTCGCTCAAACTAGATCAAAGTATCGATGGGATCTTTAAAACCACTATCGGATCTAAAGACATCTTGTGATAATCCATTTTTAACAGACTATGTTCTGTGTGTGATTGATCACAAGAGGATTCAAGTTTGTGTTGTGCAGGTTATTAAGAAGGCAATTGAAGATTTGAATATTAAGAAGATTTTCTTATTAGTTTTCGTATCTCGTAATCCGTACATACATCTTGATCGGATGGGATATAACTAGATCTTGTTTATCTTTGATAGACTTTTGATTATCTAGTTGTGTAATATCGGCATCGCTTTATAGTTTTTTGAGTTCTACATTAACTGATTAAAAATCCGAAAATTGATTATTCTGGTAATTAAATTTTGGATTGATCTAACCAGACAAAGGAGTTTATTAGATTAAAAAAAAGAGCCTTCGTCAACAACTCAAACATATATTTTACCAAATATTGAATAGAGTAGTTACCAAACAGTTTCATTCTTTTTTTGTTTGGAATACGATCAAAAGGAGTAAGCAACTTGAGATAGTGATTTCTGTCTTGAGATTCACGTGCATGACCAAAAGGTCGAAGACGCAGGGATACTGATGGAAATAAGTAACTAGGGGTAGTTTTCTTGGTCTCAAATATACGAAGTTGTCTTATGTTCTTTGTATGACGGCTTAATTCTGACAGTATTGAAAACTGGACTAGGTCCCGGGGTTTTTCTGCATTTGCGGTTTCCTCGTTAACAAAAGCTTGTATGTTATTTACTTTACTTCCGCATTATAATTTTTATTATAATTAAGTAAATAATACTATTGTGCGTTAATCCTAATCACTTGACATTAATCCTGTAGTCAATCGATTTTATTATCGTAACTATTGTCAAGTGAATATCATGTTGTCGTATTGTCTCGATTATTGTCCATAGACGATTACACTTGGTATCGGACTAATAGGTTGATATTAAAAGATTGTAGTGTATTTGGATACCCTCGTCTTTTCACATACAATACCCAATCATCATCATCAGAACCAAGTCTGAGAGGATTGGTCACTTGAGTTGGATCAACTTCATCTTCTTCAATTTTGGGTACCTTAATCTTGGAATCAACTGGATCATTTTCATCCGTGGACACCTGCTCAGCATTCTCAGCATTCTCCACATCAACTTGAACATCTTTAACATTCCCGGCATCTCCTTTCTTAATCACAGTTTCTTCTCCACCACCAGCACCACTACGACTACTACTTCAAACTTCATAGTTTTGAAATCGAATTCTAAATGGGTTGCTAGTATCTTGATTAAT
This sequence comes from Papaver somniferum, assembly GCF_003573695.1. Lineage (NCBI taxonomy): Eukaryota > Viridiplantae > Streptophyta > Magnoliopsida > Ranunculales > Papaveraceae > Papaver > Papaver somniferum. The sequence goes on along the minus strand of NC_039364.1, from coordinate 185,175,286 downwards.
TGGCTCAGGAATAGGCTGATAAAAAAACTGAGCAAGCCTTTCAACAGGAGATTTACTTACCAATGGATGCTCAATAACTGGTGGTCCACCTTGCTGCTGCGTCTCGTGAAGCTTCACTGCTACATTATGCTGCATATCCTCCAAATACCAATCAAAATTATATTGGTAACCAGGGGATTCACAACCTTGAGGAAACATAATTCCATAATGAAACCGCTTTACAACGTACTCATAAGGAAACCAATGGATTCAAGGCTTAATATTAACCTCAACCATGAATTTCTTACCCTTTTGCAATGTCTTCTTCTGCTCATCAGTCAAAGTGTTTTCTCCAGATATGATGATGATGATAAGCACAATCTCTCCTTAAGATATTAGTAATTGATCTCTAATCAAATTGAAGATGGATGTGCATAGTATGGGAAGAAGATTGTACCGAATGCAGAAGATGAAATGGCTTCTTAAAGGATTTTTAATTACTCTTAATTCAGTCTATTCACCAATTAAATGCAACGGTTCCCGATTTCAAACTCTGTAACCATAACATGCATGTCGTTTCAGTTTGTATGCTTTTAGACAATCATTATTCACGTGCGAACAAGAATTATGATAAATCTTTCCGGTTTGGTATAATCTAGCGTTCTTATAGGCATTATAACTTGAATCGTAAGTTTAGGATCGCTATACAAAGTAGGGTGTTAAAAACCTTCATTAAACTCGAACGACAACACAATAATGCTTGGGTTAGAGATAGTAAAGGGAGTCACCTTCACCCTTCTTCGGACCACTGTCCTAGACATAATATAACCTTCATATACCTATCTTTCAGACCAAGTACAACTAAACTGACTCTCAACAGAAGGAAGGCTCATGAACTTATATTTATCATTCTAAATATTATATTTTTTTCGAGGTATCTCTTATCTCTATACAGGTCCAAAGGTATGATAGTAATCAACTACCTCAACAATCGCAACAGCTTACTGTAAGACAACTTTGGCTCCACTCAGATATCACATGGTCTATGTGCTATTGGGCTGGGTGGCATTGTCCCATTGGAGAAAGGATTAACACCAAAACCAAAAATTCGCTTGCTAGAGCCTCTGATCAGAGTGATACCTACAATTCAACTTCAAAGTCCCTCAAACTAAAGTTGTGCACTCACAAAGCCCAAACCAAACTATCACCCTCCTCTTCAGAATCACTATTCTCATTGTTCCTAAATCAACACCTTCACACTCATGGCTTCCACTTCAGGCACCAAAAATGATGAGTTTATTACTAATCTTGTTAATCAGATGAACTCCTCCCTAAACTTTCCAGAGGACTTATTTCCAAAGGTCTTCATTAACTATGAAAACATCTTACCCAAAAAGTAAATAAACTGTAGATGGCTTTATGTTGGAAGATTATGCAGCAAAGCATCTCATGACACCAAAAAAATATCAAGATTCATCAATAACAACTGGGAGCTCATGAAACACGCTGAAGTATACATTTTGGGAAAAAAGAAGAAACTACTATTCAATTAGGCTGGCAAGCATAAAAGATTACATAATTTTCATCCAAGGGGGTACCAAAAGGATTTCTGGAAAACCCATTGTGCTTACTGAAGTACCTCCTTTGGGTACATACAATATTGATGAAGCAAATATATATAATGTCAAAATTTGGATGCTAGTTAAAAGGGTGTGAAAACACATCATACCTAATATCAGTAGTATTCTCATACCTGCAGGAGTCTTTCTATTGATGGTGGTTTTTAGTTCACGGCTAAAATTGTAAAATCCTGCATTTAATGCGCCGTTGTTCTGCAAAAAAACTGAGCCATTTAAAAGTAATGAGCGCCCAGGCCTCTCTACTTACACATGTATTGAGCAATTCAATATATTTATATGAAATTTATTCAGAATGGTGCATGAAGCAACAATCCCAAACATTCTGTAAATTCTCGCCTGCATTATTCATTAATGTATGGATTATTGAGTATTTTTATTATGCTATGTTCCCCCGCTGAACCCTTAATATTGGTATGACAATACAATTAGTGTTTACTCACAGCTGAGTAGCATGAATTTCCCGCAGTATCAAGATTAAGGTCTGCATGAAAGTACTCAGTCAGAAGATGCGTTAACTACTCTTTGAGGATAAAGTTAAAAATTTTGTGTCAGCACACATAATTTATCAAATTTGTTCAAATATTGTGATAGCTCATAAGATTCAAATTTTGGCCTAATTAATTTGCAAAAAATAGGTTTTTTGCGCCCCGCGCAATATCTCGAACCCTATTGGTCGAGATCAAACCTAGGTGAGCTAGGAAATTAATCTGCCATGGAGCTAGTAGGAGCAAATTCCTACCAGAAATCAGAAAACAAGAAATAAAGAGGAGTCGCGGCGAATACGAGCAACAACAAGAGGAGACGTGGCCGCGCCACTTGGTGACCGATTTTCCTCAGCAGGCGCCACTTATGGCCAGCTGGCCACGCTCCATGTTGTTGCATACCGGCCCCTTTCCCATCGACCAATCAAATCGCTTTAAACCCTCCACACGCACTTTTAAATAAATTTGGAAGTTGGTTGGTCGATGCGCCTAATTCCTTAAGGAATCTAATTTAGGCTGCCCATGGCAGTCTCAAAAACAATCACGACCACACGATTTGGCTGGTCGACCTAATGAGTTTGGCTTCCTCCCAACGAGATCAAGCAAACTCCATGATGTCCACCTGTGGGCCCACTGTCATTCCAGCCAATCGGAATCCTCCTAGCCCACCAGCAACATCCCTGGTTGCTAGCCAAAGATAGGCTAGTAGTGTTGTTGAAAATAAGTCCAACTAGTTAAGACTGGCCATGACAGTCTCAAACTCATCGCATCCGTCCAACTTAGCCATCCTAGTTGGATGGCTTAGATTTCGTCTCAAACGACCAATGAAGTGCCAGTATGCTCGCCAACAACCCATCTCCATCCCTGGCCAGTTGAACTACCCACGACATGCCAAGAGCACATCAAACTGATTTCTCAAAGTAGGCTGGCCGTGCGGGTTACAAAACCCTAATTTATGTTAAGCAGCAGTATATTACTGTCGCAAAACGATCTCGGCCATCCAACTTTGCCAGCCGAATTGACCGTCCTAGATTCAACCTCAATTAATGGGAAAGGTACGAATACGCTCACCAGCGGCCCAGCTATTGTGCTGGCCAGACGAATGGCTCCCAACACGACGCCAACATCAAAAACGTTATCCCTAAACTAGGTTGGCCACACGACTTTTGAAAACTTAAATTAAATCAATGATAGCCATTAATTGTCGCAATTCATCTAAGCCGCCAAACTTCGCCAGATGAATTGGCCAGCCTAACTCCCATTTTAGGTGGCCAACAAGATGTGGCCATGATCAACGGCGAATCCACTTCCATAAGCCACGATTGTCCAAGACACGGCCTCCCTATATGACTCCCAAATGATCATCCAAAAGGGGTTGGTTGAGCCGCTTACATGAATTTTAAGGAAGCCATTAACTGTCGCGAATCATCTAGGTCGTCCAACTTTGCCAGCCGAATTGACCGGCCTAGATTAAATCTTAGGCGACCAATAAGATGTCACCATAGTCGCCAGTCATCACTCTCCTATAGAGACCAACCGGCCTGCCTTTGGCGCGCGTGAATGGCTCTTGGAAGCTTCCTGAAAAAGGTCGGTCATGCTCCTTTTAAGACATTAAGCTCCGCGACTGATTTAAGCGAGCTTTATACAACGATGCTTTACATGCATCGATTATTTTGAGTTGCTTGCTTAAAAGCGATGTTTTACATGCATCGAATTCATACGATATTTTATGAGTATCGGCTTCACAAATAACTTAGTTATTTAACCTAATAACGTCACAGGCTATTCTTTACGGCAAGTCTCATGACTTGGATCGTCACACGTGACTACGCGCCACCTAGCTTGCGCGTGATTGGTCAGGATAATTAGGCAAGACCAACAACTTGCTACATGTTTTCTATAAAATACTCGAGACATCAAACGTGTCACAAATTGGGGGATGCTCATCAGGGTATTGATCTAGCGGTTTACAGCATGCGGCGTGCAACACGCCCATTATGAGAAAGTGTCAAGAAAGGCGGACAGTTAGTGGCAGCAGAGAAGTGGTGGGTGTAAACTGAATCGTCTTCCCTCATAGTAAGACGTGGTTTTCTACATTTTTCACACGACCCCATTTCTCCATCACTCAACTACTCCCACTTCCTATGAGATCAGGGTGCGTGCAACTATGACTGATATAAATAGGTTTCGATCTATTTTGACCAAAAGACAACGGTTTGGTTATCAACAGAAGTATTCATAAAAACACCAAAGAACTCATAGCTTATATTCTGCAAGCGAGTTCCACCTTTCTGATGCAAGTCATAAAACAGCCACACCTTCAGAGTTAACCATTTTGATCTCAACGTCTTCTTCGCTTCCCTCCCTAAGATCAACCCTTCTCCTTCACTTTGTGACCGAAGCAAGGCTGGAATGACCATTTCTTGGTTTAGGCCAGAATTGTACAGATTGATCTCTCAAATCTAAAATACTCCGGTGCAGTGCATTTGTTTAGGGTTTAGATTCGTTTCTCGGTGGCACACCCAAATTTACCATTTCCAGCAGAATCAGTTTTTACCCCAAAACACTTTCAAAGAGGCAAAAAAGGATTCTGGTAAAGATCACGATGAAAAGAACATAGAAGTCCTGCTGGATATTGACATCACCAGAGCACTAAAATATGGAATTAATGCTTATGAAACCCCAATAATTTCTCACTGGCTGGAGTTTGCCTATTCTCCTAATGGAATTTAGTTTTGCAAAGGTTGCAGAATCCTTGACCACCCTGGTCCTCTGTGTGAAGAAAATGAGGAAAGTCATACAACACCCCTAAACCCCCTTAGAACTCAACACATAT
>NC_039364.1:183747952-183749085 GCF_003573695.1 Papaver somniferum | reverse complement strand
TTAATTTGACATGCCCAAGTTTAAATTTGACATGTCTAGGATCAATTTTGAGATGCCCAAGAGCTTAGGCTTGTGCTTTCATGCCCATTCCCAAGATTCAATTTGACATGCCCAAGTTTAAATTTGATATGTTTAGGATCAATTTTGAGATGCCCAAGACCGTAGCATTGTGCTTTCATTCCCATGCCCAAGATTCAATTTGACATGCCCAAGTTTAAATTTGACATGTCTAGGATTAATTTTGAGATGCCCAAGACCGTAGTCTTGTGTTTTCATGCCCATGCCCAAAATTCAATTTGCCATGCCCAAGTTTAAATTTAACATGTCTAGGATCAATTTTGAGATGCCCAAGACCTTAGTCTTGTGCTTTCATTACCATGCCCAAGATTAAATTTGACATGCCCAAGTTTAAATTTGACATGTGTAGATCAATTTTGAGATGCCCAAGATCATAGGCTTGTGCTTTCATGCCCAAGATTCAATTTGACATGCCAAAGTTTAAATTTGAAATGTCTAAGATCAATTTTAAGATGCCCAAGACCATAGGCATGTGTTTTCATGCCCATGCACATGCCCAAGTTTAAATTTGACATGCCTAGGATCAACTTTGAGATGCCCAAGACCGTAGTCTTGTGTTTTCATGCCTATGCACAAGATTCAATTTAACATGCCCAAGTTTTAATTTGACATGTCTAGGATCAATTTTAAGATGCCCAAGACCATAGGCTTGTGCTTTCGTTCCTATGTCCAAGATTCAATTTTACATGCCCAATTTTAAATTTGACATGTCTAGGATCAATTTTGAGATGCCAAAGACCGTAGTCTTGTTTTTTCTTGCCCATGCCAAAGATTCAATTTGACATGCCCAAGTTTAATTTTGACAAGCCTAGGATCAATTTTAAGATGCCGAAGACCTTAGGCTCGTGCTTTCATTCCCATGCCCAAAAATCAATTTTACATGCCCAAATTTAAATATGACATGTCTAGGATCAATTTTGAGATGCCCAAGACCGTAAGATTGTGCTTTCATGCTCATGCCCAAGATTCAATTTGACATACCCAAGTTTAAATTTGACATGCCTAGGATCAATTTTAAGATGCCCAAGACCTTAGGCTTGTGCTTTAATTTCCAT